>NW_027361775.1:35172500-35222500 GCF_039654945.1 Dendrobates tinctorius
AGCAACATTATTGACAGCCTAAATTTGGGCATTCTAACAAAGAAACAGGCGGAATATTTGGATATTGCTCATTCTATCACTCCAATTATGCACGGTCTCCCAAAGATTCACAAGGAAGCACGGATTCCTCCCATGAGACCAATCGACTCAGGCATTGGTTCTGAAAATGAATATCTGGGAGAATGGGTGGACTCATTGCTTTAACCTTTGGTTCGGACAGTTCCTGGTTACATTAAAGATTCAAGGGACATTCTGAAAATGTTTTGTGAGCGCATACGGTCTACTAATCATGCATGGCTGTGCTGTGATGTCATATCTCTTTACACTTGCATTTCGTTCAATTTAGCATTGACAGCACTTCAATTTTTTCTCACCAAGTTTAGTTGTTAATCTCAGGATTTAATTGATTGTATTTTACAGGTCATTCATTTTTTATTGACACACAATTTTTTTGCATTCAATAATCAATTTTTTTGCAGAAGTCAGGCGTGGCGATGGGTGCCAAATTTGCACCCTCTTTGGCAAACCTCGTCATGGCTTATTAAGAGTTTCAATTTATTTTTTCTGACAGTAATCCATTTGTTGAGTTTATTGTCTGGTATGGCAGGTACATCGATGATGTCCTCATGATTTGGGGTACCGATGTATCTGCCATACCAGACTTCATCAATTACATCAATTCAATCAAGTACAATATTCGTTTTACCCATAATTTTGATTTGACCAGAATATCCTTTTTGGATTTAGATTTATTGGGTATTGATGGAAATGTCATTTCTACCAGGACTTTCTGTAAACCATTTGGGGGTAACACCATCCTCAATGCAGGTAGCAGCCACCCAAGGCATACAATCAAGTCAATTCCTCTGGGTGAATATAAAAGGAATTGTAGTGATGAGATGAGTGTTGATAGTGAATTTGATACATTGGATGAAAAATTAAGGGATCGTAATTATCCAGAATGGACACTTAATAGAGCAAGAAAAATTGAGAGCCACAAAACACGTAAGGATCTTATTTTTCCTCAAAATAAAATTATGCAGACTAAACAAAAAAATGATTATGCACACAGACCTTATGTCTGTGTTCAATTCAGTCCTCAATTTGGGAAAATTAAGAAAATCATTAATACATTTTTACCCACTTTGTTTGAAGATTCTTCTCTAGCACAAATTCTATCTCCAAGTGTTAATATAGTTTCAAGGAGAGCACCTACAATTGGTAACAAAGTTTCTCCAAGTTTATTCTGTATTTCTCAAAAGAATATTTCCTGGATCAATCATAGGGGTTTCTTTAAATGTAACACATGTAACTATGCTTTGGTTACAAAAACCTTTGATAATAGTAATGGTACCATGACTCATCCAATCAAACAATATACTGTATAAACTGCAATTCCACTTTTGTTGTTTATAAAATTTTATGTACTGCTAGCAATTTGTCTTATATCGGGTGTACCACAAGGAAACTAAAAATTAGGGTCTCTGAGCATTTACAGGACGTAAATAATACAACATCCAATCGTAATGTTTCAGCTGCGGCAAAACATTTTATTACTAATCATGCCCGCAGTACTTGCACCTTTTGTGTCTCCAGAATAGAAAAAAATCAGTGTCTCTTCACGTGGTCGTGACGCAAGACAGCGCCTCCTAACACGTGAGGCTTTTTGGATTTTTAACTTAAATTCTAGATTTCCGAATGGACTTAATAGAAGGAATGAATTGATGTTCCATTATGAAAGCTGATTTATTTTGTTTTGTTCATTTTTTCTTTGTTTTTTATCTATTGTTTTGATGTCTGTGTTCGGGTATGTGCACACGGTGCGGATTCTGCTGTGGTTCTGCAGCGTTTCTGAACCTGCGGGTCCGCAGCAGGTTTTGCTGCGTTGTACAGTACCTTTATTTCCTATGGAAATAAAAAAACGCAGTGCACATGCTGCGGATTTTTCCGTGCGGTTTTGCTGCGGTTTACAAACCGCAGCATGTCATTTGTTTGGTGCAGAAACGCTGCAGTTTTACACCTCATCCATTATGAGGTGTAAAACCGCAGGGCAAAACCGCAGATAAACCGCAGGACTTTCGTCCTGCGGATTTATCTGCGGTTTTCAATACAAACTCCGCAGAGGCAAAAAACTACGTGTGCACATAGCCTAACAGGATCTTTTGCATAGGTCATGTGATTGTGATGGAAATGTCTATTGGCTAAGCTAAAGCTTAAATATCTGAGTGTTGCCACTTGTAGATAAGCTGTGAAACAGATCTTATTGATTGAAACACGTTGCTGGGCTTTGAGCTGATACAGTGAGCATGCTGATTTACTTAATGTTTTTAATGGAAAAATAAAATTGAAGATTTTAAGGGAGCTGGAACAAAATTTTTTTTTTCTTTCTTCTATAAGAAAAAAGAATTCCCTTAAGCTTTAGCTTTTTAGCAGAAGTCTGAAGGGTTTGATGCAAAATTGACAGATATTTGGAACTGTTTATAATTCCTTCAGTCTAGATTAAATCCCCAGTTTCAGCCACCGAAAAACAGCACTAAAGCAAAATGCTGCGTTCACCATACTTCACTGTCAATATGGTGTTCTTTTGGTTATGCAAAGTAATGACTTTATATCTTTTGGAATTGTGGACAAAAAGTTAAACTTTGGTCTTATTAGACCATAATGTTATCCCACATGCTTTTGGTAGACTTGATGTAGGGTTTCACTAAACTTAGCAGGGATTGGATTTTTTCTGTGTAAGAAAAGGCTTCATCTTGCCACGCTACCTCAAAAGCCAGACATTTGAAAAGCACAAGAGATTTTTGTCACATGCAGTATACAAGACGTACATCTTAAAGATTACTGCAGCTCCTGTGATGTTTATGTAGGCCTCTTGGCAGCCTACTAGACCATTTTTCTTCTTGCCTTTTCATCAATTTTTGAGGGATATTCAGCTCTAGGTAATGTCGCTGTTGTGCCAAATTTAAGCCACTTCTTGATGACCGTATACTAATGCTTTGGAAGTATTTTTTGTACTCTTCTTCTTATTATAGCAATAGATCCCTTTTCTGCATTGTAAGCTGTTTATGGACCATGGGTTTTGCTGTACAATGAAACTAACAAAATGTCAGGAACATCCTACTAGATGGGGTTTATATGGGGTTAATTACAATCACTTTCCATAAAGACAAATGATTCTTCTTTGTATGATTTTTTTTTCTACATGACAAAAAACTGGCATATTAGCAGAGGTATGTAGACTTTTAATATCCACTGAATATTAATATATATGAGTTTTGTCCTGAAGTGTAACATCAGATTCTTTCCTTCTACAGAGCCCGATGTCGTCACAGACCTGAGAATATTAAATATCAGCACCACTTCTATAACTTTAGGCTGGCAAATGCCTTTTGGAAATGTCACTTTCTACCAGATAGAGATGGCAGGTCCTGTCACTGTGTATTTTCAGACATCTATAAATGAGTCTGTTATTACAAATCTTACACCAGGAAATTTATACTCATTCCAAGTAATTGCTGTTGTCGGTGAACCTAATGTGCAAGGAAATGGGGTAGATATACCTGCTTATACTAGTAAGTATTGCTCATCCATCCATTCGTCCATGTATCCATCCACACATCCATTTTTTCTTTTCTAGCTTACTTTTTTAGATAGTGTATAAATAGTTTACAGACAATGTGTATGGATAGATGACATTATTGCTCATAATATGATTGTTTATTCACATAACTCTATGGTGCTGATCCATTAAGACTGGCCTAGCGAACAGTTATGCTTTACCAGTCTTGCCTTCTTTTTCACTGACTTCTCTCTGTGCCACCCTCTATGATTGACTCCTTCCCATGTCACCTTCTCTAAAAGCCATGAGACCTCATGACCCTTGATTTAAACAGAATACTCCCCATGTTTCCTTCTCATTTACAGACTACCTTCAATAATTACAGTTTTCACTCAACACACAGACTTCTCTGTTTGATACCTTTACAAAGACTGCTCTTTATGACCCCTCCACATAGACTGATGCCCTTTTAAAAAAAAATTGCTCTCCAAGACTCCCTCTCATAGATTCCTTCACTGGGAACCAACCCTGTGAATTAAAATGAGTCCACTGTCTGTGTCAGGCAGCTTAAGGCTGCGTGCCCACCATGAGGAATAGCAGCATTTACACACAGCATATTTTAGCTGCGTCCATAACGTTGCGTTCTACATTACAAGCACAGTGGATGGGCTTTATAGAAACCCCATGCTCACTGTGCTTCTATATAACGTTGCACAAACTCACCCGCCTTGTGGTTTTAGGAGCCGCAGCATGTCAATTTCTGTTGCGGAGGCTCTAGTCTCCGCTGCAAATTTTCAACAATAGAATATTACATGCGATAAATCTGCATGTAATTAAACACAACTGCGGTAATGAGAACGCAGAAATTTGGAAGCAGTAAAAATACACTACGTCCAAAACCCTATTATTTCCTGATGATGGGCATGCAGCCTTATTGATTGTCCAGTTTCTTGTTTCTTTCCTACAGTTATCGTAGCGATGAGCACAGAGAGTTTGAAATGACTGTGTAGCTAAGGAACGACGACTACACATTCCCCATTGTGATCAAAGTCCTTCATCAGTGCTCTCCCCAATTAGGAAAAGCGGAGAACTCATAAAGTCTGTGCAGGATCAGTCTTACCTTAGGGATCAATGATGGTCATTTTGAAGAGACTATACAATACATATTAACTACCTGTTAGCATTGATAGATAAAGATTAATTTAGCACAACAATTATAAATTGATGACATGTTTAATATAGGATTTATATGAAGAGAGATTTCTTACTAATTGTTCAAGTAACTTATACTTGAGATCAGTGTAACATCACTTGTACTTATTCCTAATTACTATGTAATTGTTAGGGCTTCTTTTCAAATTCAGGCTTTATTAAAAATTCTTAATCTTCTTCTTTTCATCAGGGCCAGAAGTTGTTGAAGAGCTCAAATTACAAAACATCTCTACTACTTCTGTGTCTCTTGTCTGGCAGCCGCCAATAGGAAATGCAGAATCTTATAGAATCCAGATTGTGGGGAATCCGTCTTTCACCAAAAATGTTACTTTGCCATCCGCTATACTGGTAGACCTTCTACCTGGAAACTATTACACAGCTCTAGTCTCTGCTGTTGTTCAAGACACAATACTAGGACAAAACAAGAGCATATCATTTAACACAGGTATTATTCAAACTTTCTAATAAATAAAAAAATCAAAACTATGATTTTTACAGTTGCAAAGAATACACACAGTATATGCATAGGAATTACATATAAATCATTCGAAATACTGCATTAATTAAAAAAAAGTATACATCTTTAAACCAAATTTTACATTTGCTTACTAGATAGTCACAGTGATTCGATGGGAATTGAATTCGAGTTGAATTTTATGAATTGTAGCAAACATTTCAGAGTGATTTTAAGATAGTGAGAGGACATCAGAGCTCGTAGTTCAGGAACAGAGATAGGAAGAGAATGACTCAAACCATTAATGTATTGTATGATTGCAGCTGTGAAGAAGAGTAAGGCCGGAGTCACACTACTGTATAACACGGCCAAGTGCTATGCGATAAAACATGGCATAGCACTCGGCCCAGTGTTATACTATGGGGCAGCTCACATCTGCAATTATTTTCTCATGCCAATTCAGCATGAGAGAACAATTGCAGCATGAATTTTTCATCTTCTTTGCAGCTGTTCTCCGATCCTGTCATGTGAGAAAATTGGAGCACAGTAGCATGACACTTGGCTCCAGCTCACAGCAGAGCAGGAACCGAGGGTCATTAGGTTATTGCATTCAACACTCTCACATCAGATGCTATCAGCCGGTGTGACTCTAGCCTTATAGTCTGCAAATACAGAGATTCAATTAGCATAGGGAGAAAGAAAGGGGAGGTGCACGCAGCAGTGCCAGAATCGGTGATAGGCTGAGGTCAGACTTGCTAGAAACTTGGACAAATCTCGCACATCAATACCCGGCACTGCCGCCAGCACTCGGATCGGAGCGTTCAGCTGCACAGAAATACATGCAGCTGAATGCTCCTATCAGAGTGCCGGTGGCAGTGCCGGGTATTGACGTGCGAGACTCGTCCGCGTTTCTCGCAAGTCTGACCCCGGCCATATGGTGTATCTAGCAGCCATCCTGCTGCATTTGTATTACAATTACGTATATATTTTTTCTACATTTTTTCTTTATTCTTGCTGCAATAACAAGCATAAGTAAGACCACACAATTGTTTTAATAAAAAAATAAATAATCTGAAATAAGTTTCAGATGGTGTGCTTGCTTCCCAGAAGGGAAGTACTTTCTTTGTGTATTTCTTATGTAATTATTTTTGTGAAAGTGGGTATAATAGTTTTTTTAAACATACTGAAAAAGTTACCCAAAATTTAGACATTCTAGTTTACAAGAGTACCTACAATACAGTGGAACTCTTGGTTAAAGGGATAACATATTTCCAAGTGCACAATATTTATAGGTTTTTTTATTAATTGTTTTTGCAGCCAATGGGAGCTGCCATTTTGATTTGCAGGCGTGTAAGAGTCGCTGCACGACACTTACACTCTGCAAGTACGGCACTGATGTGACTGCTCTCAAAGTGATCAGGCTCGTCGTGGGACATTATGGATTATCTTTAGTGATGGGTGAGTAGCATCGTTGCTCGGCTTTTCCCAAGCATGCTCGGGTGATCTCCGTGTATTTTGCCGTGCTCAGAGATCACACGAGGGAGTCAGGGATTAGGCATTCGGTAAGTATGGTTTAATTAAGATTAATAAAGACTTTATTCTGGCTGTGTGTTTATTTGCCATATAACTGTAAGATTAGTAATGGAGAGGCTCTCTATAAGATGCGCCTTTTCTGGGGCAGCTGAGAGCTGATGCTTTTAGCCTTGGGGGGGGCCAATATCCATGGCCCCTTCCCAGGCTACTAATATCAGCCTGCAGTTGTCTGCCTAGCCTTTGCTGGTTATTAATTATAGGGGTACCCCATGTCATTTTTTGGTGTATCCTCCATTTTAATAGCCATTAAAGGATAAGTATACAGCTGTGAGCTGATATTAATCGCCTGGAAGCTCCATGTGTATTGCCCCTTGGCAGGCTATAAACATCTGCCCCCAGCCATCGGCTTTTCCTCTGCTGATTATTAAAATTACGCGGCATGACACACAATTTTTTTCATTTTTTTTTTAAATTAACAGTTGCTGTCTAGTTACAGCCTATATACTGTATGTTTGTTCTGTTAGCGCTCCTACATAGGCTGGTGACAATGGGTGCATGGGTTTGTGTGTGTTTGTGTTTACTTATCGGCTTAGTAATGGTGTGTGGCTAAGTGTGTGCGTGTGAGCATCAGCGCGTGAGTGTGTGAGAGTCAGCATGTTAGCTTGAGCGTCAGCGTGTGAGCGTGAGTGTGTGAGCCTCAGCGTGTGAGTGTGAGAATCAGTGTGTGTGAGCGTCAGCATGTGAGTGTGAGCATCAGCATGTAAGTGTGAATGTGAGCGTCAGCATGTGAGCATCAGCATGAGTGTCAGCGTGTGAGCATCAGAGTGTGAGTGTGAGCATCAGCGTGTGAGTGTGAGCATGAGTGTGTGTCAGCGTGAGTGTGAGCATGCTCCCACATAGACCAGCACACTGCTCTCCTGAAATACTCTGTCCTGCTGTCACCCTGCTCCTTCCACCATATATCTCCCTCTGTGACCTCCAATAGACCAGCACACTGCTCTCCTGAAATACTCTGTGCTGCTGTCACCCTGCTCCTTCCCCCATATATCTCCCTCTGTGACCCCCCCCATAGACCAGCACACTGCTCTCCTGAAATAATCTGTGCTGCGGCCACACTGCTCCCTCCCCCATATATCTCCCTCTGTGACCCCAATAGACCAGCACACTGCTCTCCTGAAATACTCTGTGCTCCTGTCACGCTGCTCCCTCCCTCATATATCTCCCTCTGTGGCCCCCAGTCCAGCACACTGCTCTCCTGAAATACTCTGCGCTCCTGTCACTCTGCTCCTTTCACCATATATCTCCCTCTGCAACTTCCCATAGACCAGCACACTGCTCTCCTGAAATACTTTGTGCTCCTGTTGCCCTGCTCCCTCCACCATATATCTCCCTCTGTGACCCCCCATAGACCAGCACACTGCTCTCCTGAAATACTCTGTGCTGCGGCCACCCTGCTCCCTCCCCCGTATATCTCCCTCTGTGACCCGCATAGACCAGCACACTGCTCTCCTGAAATACTCTGTGCTCCTTTCACTCTGCTCCTCCTTCCACCATATATCTCTGTCTGTGACGTCCCATACACCAGCACACTGCTCTCCTGAAATATTCTGTGCTCCTGTCACTCTGCTCCTCCTTCCACCATATATCTCCCTCTGTGACCTCTCAAAGACCAGCACACTGCTGTCCTGAAATACTCTGTGCTGCTGTCACCCTGCTCCTTCCCCATAAATCTCCCTCTGTGACCTCCCATAGACCAGTGTGTGAGTGTGAGCGTGATACAGCGAGCAGCACCAACTAACAGAATCCTTGCTGCCTGACATACTCGGTGATGATCTATTTGTTAGTATAACTTTGCAGTCACCAACAAAATGGCTCCGTTCTGTTATCCTAAATGTCATCCTCTCTTATCCCTTAGCAAACACCCAGAAGGGGAGGAGAAAAGTGACATCACACACATGTGAGCAGATTCAGCCCATATTTACTTCACTGCAGTAATGTGAGCTAGTTGTACACTAGGTTTTTGTGTCAAATTTCAGTAGCTACTCCCCCTAGTGTTTAAAAGTGGAAATAACAAACTTTTAAAATTATTTTTTATATTTTACTAAATTATAAACAAATGATAATATGTTTTAAGAAAATGTAAACATTAATTGTTTAAATTTTTTCAATTGCTGAAAAAATGTTTTTGATGGCACCTTCCCTTTAAGTGTGTATGTTTCTTGAGATGCATATCACTAGAAGCTGTGTAGGCATTGAGCCAATCAGTAACATTTAACAAACCTGTCTGTTCTGAGTACTCTGAGGATGACAGGCAGCTGGTGCTGAACTCTTCGTATTCTGTCTTCTGACATACAGACAAGTTCCCTGCAGTCACGATTAGGTGGATCTCATGAAATACAGACTGTTAAAGAATCAAATAAGTTTAATGTTTTGAGCAGTATGCTCCCTGTAGTGGGGCCACATGGAATGAATTTCTTAGATTTGTTACACTAATAAAAATGCACTTTTTATGTATTAATATATTGTTATTCTATTTTCTGTATGTCATTATGATATTTGCCATTTTGCCTGAGATTCTGCTGTTTGTTAATAGCAGATCAGAGATGTGCCTTACAGCAGTAATGTAGTTGGGTCGCCCTCCCAGGGCCATGGGGTTACTCGGTACCGGGCCGGTGTCAGCGGGATGTGTCACAGCAGCGGTGACCCGGTCCGTGGCCCTGGGCGCCCAAGTAATGGGGGAAGATTGAATGATGGAATGTAGTTAATGGAATAGTTCATGACGCCACCTGTGGTGTTCGGCAAGTGAGATGTTAAGCCGACGCTGCATGCAGATCCTCTGGGGCTGGTGGTGTGTTGCAGCCAAGATGGTGAAGCTCCCCACAGGTGAAGCTGTAGCCCCAGGGCAGTGTAGATGTGGAGTTAGAGGAGAGGCACAAGCGGTGTGGAAGTTGGTACCCAGATGTAGCAGTGCTGGGTGTGTTGACGCAAGAATCAATGGAGGACACCAGGGCTTGTAGTTCCAAAGCTTTACTCACAGTCTGTAGTACACACAGATGCCTGCCTCCGTACTGTGTCCTCCGGGTCAGAGGCCCAATCAACCTCCAGGTCAGATGGAATGCTCCCTTCCAACGCTCCGCCAACATGTACCTTTCTGAACGTCTCCTCTTATAGCGCCTTTAAGTGTGAAGTACTCCTAGTACTGAGTTACACTGGAGTGCCTCCTGACTGATGTTCCCAAGAACTCTACTTGTACGGCAGACAGCTGTAGCCTGCTTCGGGGACTCCTCACTCCTGAGTCCCGGCTCACTATCCAAGTTGCTGTTGTGTCCCCAAGTCTTAGATGGGAGTAGTGCATTTACAGCCCACTACTCCACCGGTATCTGCTGCAGGACCATTAGCATCCATACAACCTCGGGGACCGGGCCCCGGCCTTGTGCTTAGAACTTCTAAGCAGGGTTCTCTCCTAACCCAAGTCCTCTCTGTTCCCTTTTACTCCTTTGTTCCGTACTAATCTCTTTCTCTTATGGAAGATCAGGTTTCAGTTCAATGTCTTTCTCCTTCTTTCCTTTCCCGTGCTCAGCAGACCCAGGTCACTGAGGTCTGCTGCAGCACCTCCTTCCTCCATCCCTCTCGCAGGGATCTTCCTTCCTCACTCCTCTCTGAGTGGCTTCCTCTCTCAGACTGACCTGTAATTCTAAACCTTCCTGCTCTTTTATGTATTCTCACTCCACCTGCCTCCCAGCACGTTTCGTGTTCCAAGCAGGGAGCCACCAAAAGTGCTCTGCTACACTCCAAGCAGGGAGCTGCAATGTGGCTATGCTGAACTACTCTGTTGTGTGGGGTGCGAGTGTTGGACCATGGTCAGGAGACTCCAACCTACCTGGATGGTGGGGCACCATACCTCAGGAGGAGGTGCAGTACCTCTGTGGTGACTGAGCCTCAGGGGCGCCACATAGTCAGCTGCAGTCTGGAGATAACTCATTGGTTTTGGGAGAGCAGTCTATTGATATTCCTTGATCAGGGCCGGCGTTAGGACAGGGAAGACTAGGCATCTGCTTAGGGTCCCCACTCCCTTGAGGGCCTCCAGGGTCTACAGCAGGAGCTTCACTGATAGTAGGATTATCAGTGAAGCTTCCACGTGAAGACTGGTTTGGGACCTTTGGTGACAACAGAATCAAGTGACCTGTCATCACAGGCCTTGCACTCTGGTCTTTGGTGAGGGCCTGGCATTGAAAAAGGAGTGTGCAGTGAAGGGAAAGAACACTGGCCATTGAAGGCCTCCATCATCAGAATGATAGAAGTGCTCATTGGCCAGTGTTTCTGTCCTCCTGCACATAGCCTCTAAGTCAAAGGGAGAGTTAGAGACCGGGCACCTACCAAGCTGACCTGCAAGATAAGTTATCCTGTATCCACCTGTGTACTGAGCTATGACTAATGGTAGAAGTGGCTCCAATCCTGTCAGCCTCCACCTGCTCTGATCAGCAGTCCCAGCGGAGGAGATGGCGGGAGGTGTCTGCTGCGACTGCGCTGCTGTGAGCAGAAGAAGCTGCAGCTCATATTGTGGAACATCTTTACTCCCTCCTGCTACATGTTTATATGGACGTTTGTTGTCCTGCATACGTGTGCAGTGTGTAATGTGTGTATCTACTCAGCATTTGTTGTGTAGCATGTGCATCATGTACATGTGTGTATATTATTGAATAATTGTGTGTACAAGTGTGTGCCGTGTACATGTATGGATATTTTATTGCATTATTCTAACTTGTATATATGTTAAATAAACACGTAAATACCATATGCATGAGTCTCATAGGAGAAAAAGGAAGAGATCCTAAACATTAAAAGTCAATATTTTATTAAACAATGAAGATAAAAATAGATAATAAAAAAATAGATAATACAAAGCAAAATACTGTCTAGGGGACACCAAGCCGCGGAAAATCAATCAAAAATTCTTGTATTAAGTATTGTACAAAAATATCAATGCACAAAGTACCAAATGGATTCCATATAGCTGCCTATAACGGGTATAATAGGGAAAACTAGAATTCCAATAGAATGAACAATGTCTCTCATAAATATAAAACGCTGTTAATTATGTAGCCCAAAACATCACACTACATATAACATATTATTGTGATGTGGTAAGATAACCATATATATATGAATAGAGCACAAGTACTAACAGCGATAACCCCAATCAAAGTCCCTACAGGCAATTCATGAACCATGGTAAAGTGAATGGTGCTTAGAAAATAAAGATATATAATTACCAGTAAAGAAAGATGTGTCTGCTCGGCGTCCCCTCACCCTGACGCGCGTTTCACCACCTGCTTCTTTGCCACCCGCTTCTTGATGCCCTCGGAAGACGCAGGTGGCGAAACGCACATTGGGGTGAGTGGACGCCGAGTGGACACATGACTGTTCAAGTACAGGTGCTCGGTGCACCATGGCATGACCAAACATGTAACTATACCTTCCCCCCTGCTTGTTTTCCATCTATCCCCATCCTTCTCTGACTCTATGAAGACAGAGCTGTCAGTCAAAGAAGATGGGGGTGGAGAAGGTGTATTTAAATGTTTCTGCATGGTGAACCGAGCGCTTGTACTTTGAACCAGTTTTTTGGTTTTTGCCCCCAATTGAGCTTGTTTTTTCTAAATGTATTCTCAATTATTGTTTTTATTTTTCTTATCCACAGTTAAATTTGTTAATGCTTCATTCAAACAATGCAATATATAACTTGTGTGCACATATATTACATATAAACTAGTTTGATTGACATGAATGTGTGGTAATTGTTATTTAAAGATAACCAGTTTGTTACTATAGAACAGTAAAATGCCTGCAAGGAACAACCTCTTTAGGAAAATGTGGTTGCTTTACATATTTTGCATGGAATTCTTATGCTTTATAACTAGAGTTGAGCGAAACGGGTCGAAAAAATTCAAAAGTCGCCGACTTTTGGCAAAGTCGGGTTTCATGAAACGAAACCCGACCCTAGGATGAGGTCGGCCACGAGGTCGGCGACTTACGCGCCAAAGTCGCGTTTCAAAAGTTTGTTTTGCGCTCTTTTTCAGCCAATCAGGATCCACGGACACTGTGGGCAACGTGATGACATAGGCATGGGTCACCACCATCTTTCAGAAGGGCATGCAAGTGATTGGCTTGCTTTGGTGGGCGTCACAGGGGGTATAAAAGGGCGTGCACGCCGACCGCCATCTTACTTCTGCCGATCTTAGTATAGGGAGAGGTTGCTGCTGATTCTGTAGGGAGAGCGTTAGTCAGGGAAGAAGACTAAAAAACTGCTTCTGCTGCTAGCGATTTGGCCTGCACAACACACCAGTCACTGTGTGTGCAGTGCAAGGGGAGGCTATATAGTGGTGTATCAGTGGTGTTGGTTGTTGGGCTGCCTTCTAAGGCTTCCTGACATTCCTGCATTGCTGTTTACCCACTGCTCCGCAAACTGCTTTTTTAAAAGCAATCCCAATTTTTTTTTTTGTCCTGCTGAGAAGAAAAAAAAACTGCTTCTGCTGCTAGCAATTTGGCCTGCACAACACACCAGTCACTGTGTGTGCAGTGCAAGGGGAGGCTATATAGTGGTGTATCATTAGTGTTGGTTGTTGGGCTGCCTTCTAAGGCTTCCTGACATTCCTGCATTGCTGTTTACCCACTGCTCCGCAAACTGCTTTTTTAAAAGCAATCCAATCTCCCTTATCCTCTAGTCACTTTTGTCACAGCTGTGCCATCGAGCCTGGCTGTCACATAGCGCTCAGATATTCATTGGGCCTCACACAATCCAAAAGTGTCCAGTGTCCAAAAGTGTGTGCAGAGATTCAAAATCTCCCTTATCCTCTAGTCACTTTTGTCACAGCTGTGCCATCGAGCCTGTCACATAGCGCTCAGATATCAGTGGGCCTCACACAATCCAAAAGTGTCCACTGTCCACAAGTGTGTGCAGAAATTCAAAATCTCCCTTATCATCTAGTCACTTTTGTCACAGCTGTGCCATCGAGCCTGTCACATAGCGCTCAGATATCAGTGGGCCTCACACAATCCAAAAGTGTCCAGTGTCCACAAGTGTGTGCAGAGATTCAAAATCTCCCTTATCCTCTAGTCACTTTTGTCACAGCTGTGCCATCGAGCCTGTCACATAGCGCTCAGATATTCATTGGGCCTCACACAATCCAAAAGTGTCCAGTGTCCAAAAGTGTGTGCAGAGATTCAAAATCTCCCTTATCCTCTAGTCACTTTTGTCACAGCTGTGCCATCGAGCCTGTCACATAGCGCTCAGATATCAGTGGGCCTCACACAATCCAAAAGTGTCCACTGTCCACAAGTGTGTGCAGAAATTCAAAATCTCCCTTATCCTCTAGTCACTTTTGTCACAGCTGTGCCATTGAGCCTGTCACATAGCGCTCAGATATTCATTGGGCCTCACACAATCCAAAAGTGTCCAGTGTCCAAAAGTGTGTGCAGAAATTCAAAATCTCCCCTGTCCTATAGACACCTTGTACCTTGTTTTACATTACTATATAGTTTGTTGGATTTTGTCTACATTTCTACCAAAAATGAGGAAGGCTGGTGGAAGAGGCCGTGGAATTGGGCGGGGGTTGGCAGCTGGTAATGATGGTGTTGGTGGTGGATCTGATGGTAGTGGCAAGAGCAAAATAGGACCGAATGCAGGAGGTGCTGACCCTGCGTCATCGTCTGGCTACATAAGGCCTCGAACGCTTAGTTTTCTAGGAGTTGGCAAACCGCTTTTAAAGCCAGAGCATCAGGAAAAAGTTTTGTCTTACATTGCTGACTCAGCCTCCAGCTCTATCGCCTCCTCTTCTTCAGTTGTAAAAAGTAAAAGCACTGAGTCGTCATTGGAGGCTCATGTTCATGAACCACACCTTTCCTTGTGTCCTTCACCCCAACCAAGATTGAAGGATGACGCAGGCCATACTACTGATTACTCCATGGAGCTGTTTTCACATACCATGCCTGGATTATCAAGTGAAATGGTGAATTACCCAGGCCAAGATGAATCTGACATGGAGTGCACTGATGCACAGCCGCTGATGGATGATTCTGCTGGTACATTCACTCAGAGCACTACATTGTCCTCGCAGTGTACAGAGCCAGATTCTGACCCTGATGAGACTCAGGTGCCCCTTCCCGCACACTATACCACCATACACGGTGACACAGAGGAAGGTGCACATGACATAGAAGAGGAGGTGATGGATGACCCAGTTGTTGACCCAGATTGGCATCCATTGGGGGAAGAGGGTGCTGCTTCCAATAGCTCAGATGAGGAGCATCCACAGCAGACATCGACATCGCAACAGCTGTTATCTGGCAGGCCCGGAGCACTCCAAAGACAGGTTCCAAACATCAAAAGAGTTGCTGGACAGCTTGTCCAGAGGGTCAAAAGATCACAGCGTGCTAGGCCGCAAAATGTCTGCCAAAGTAGGAAGAGTGCAGTGTGGCACTTTTTTGAACAAAATCCTCATGATCAGGCCAAGGTTATCTGTAAGAAGTGCGCAAAGACCTTTAGCCGAGGGAAAAATCTGAAAAATTTGAATACCAGTTGCATGCTTAGACATTTAACCAGCATGCACTTGCAAGCGTGGACACAACACCAAACCTCAAGTGCCACATGTGCAACTGATCACAACGAAGGTAGTTAGCAATGCTACATTGTTTCCCCCACTGTAAGCCCACCGGTTAGCACAGCAGCAAATGTTGAGGTGTCGTTGCAATACCACAGCAGTCAGGGAATCCCACTGTTATATCAACAAAAGACTGATTCTAGGCCATCAGAAAGAACACCAACTCCATCACCATCATCAACCCTCTCTCAGTCCGCCCTGTCCACCGCTACTTCCACCATATGCAGCTCTCAAGTCCAGCTCACCCTCCCAGACACTATGAGTAGGTCAAGAAAGTACTCAGTCTCTCATCCGCGTACACTGGGTTTGAACGCCCACATTGCCAAACTAATCTCGTTTGAGATGATGCCCTTTCGGTTGGTGGAAAGCACAGCTTTCCGCGAACTCATGGCCTATGCAGTACCACGCTATGACCTACCCAGTCGCCACTTCTTCTCTCGCAAAGCCATCCCAGCCCTCCACCATCATGTGAAAGACCGCATTGTCCATGCACTCAAGCAGTCAGTGAGCGGAAAGGTGCACCTCACAACTGATGCATGGTCCAGTCGGCATGGCCAGGGCCGTTACGTGTCCATCACTGCGCACTGGGTTAATGTGGTGGATGCAGGGTCCACAGGGGACAGCGGTGGTGGGACAGTGCTGCCTAGCCCACGGTATAGGAAACAGTTGGCTGTAGGCGTTCGACCCTCCTCCTCCAGAAGCGAAAGCTCGTCCACAGAGCGCAGTCGTACGAGCACTCCATCTGCAGCTGCCACTGTTGCACACGATGTGTCCCCCTATCGAGCAGCTAGTGGAAAGCGTCAGCAGGCTGTGTTGCAGATGATGTGTTTGGGCGACAGACACACCGCCGAGGTGCTGGCCGAGTACTTGAAGCGACAAACTGAGTCATGGCTGGGCAGTGTACATCTTGAGGCAGGCAAGGTAGTTAGTGATAACGGCCGTAATTTTGTGGCAGCCATAGCCCTTTCAAAACTCAGCCACATACCTTGCTTGGCTCACACCTTGAACCTGGTGGTGCAGTGCTTCCTCAAAAATTATCCGGAGTTAACAGCCCTGCTCCAGAAGGTGCGAAGACTGTGCGCGCACATCCGCCGGTCGCCTGTACACTCCGTTCGTATGCAGAAGCTGCAGCGATTGCTCCACCTTCCCAACCACCGCCTCATTATTGACATTGCAAAAAGGTGGAACTCCACCCTGCACATGGTGGAGCGGCTGTGCGAGCAGAGGCAGGCCATAATGCATTTGTGGGAGGATACACGGCCAGGCACTTTGAGAGCAGACATGGAGTTGACAGGTGTGCAGTGGTCGAAGCTGAAAGACCTTTGTAAAGTCCTTCAGTGTTTTGAGGAATGCACATGGCTGGTAAGCGCAGACGACGCCATCCTAAGCATGAGCATCCCACTTATGCGTCTGCTCATGCAAACTTTGACGCACGTTAAGGAGCAGGCGTCTGCAGCCAATGTTGATGAGGAGGAAGAGGAGGAGGGAATCCTTGATGACATTCAGCCATTGTCTGCTCAGGGACCTCTCCTGGACGAGGTGGAGGAAGAAGAGGAGGAGGAGGATGATGATGGGGATGATTACTTAGGGGAGGAGGATGCATCTCGTGGGGCAAGTGAAAATGTTGGCGTGGCAAGGTCTGGTACAGGGTTTGTGCGTGACTGGAGGGATGTGGATTTGCCAGAAAGTGCTCCTCCACCCAGCACTCGCAGTGCATCATTGACACCGGGAACATTGGCCCACATGTCAGATTATGCCTTGCGGATCCTAAAAAGGGACCCCCGCATTGCCAAAATGATGAACGATGACGACTACTGGTTGGCCAGCATCCTGGATCCACGCTATAAAGGCAAATTACAAAACATCATGCCACAGGAGAACCTTGACCTAATATTGGCTAATAAACAAGCAACTCTGGTAAATCGGTTGCTTGAGGCATTCCCAGCACACAGCAGCGGTGATGGTTCTCACACGAGCCGTACGGGCCGGGGGCAGCTTGGCAGAGGTGTTCGTGGTGCACACAGCAGAAGTGGCCTTGGAGACAGGGGTTTCATGACAATGTTGTGGACTGATTTTTCAAATACCGCTCACACAACTGGTAATACTGCATCGATGGAAAGTGACAGGAGACAGCAGTTGTCAACTATGGTTACAAACTACTTTTCCTCCCATATCGATGTTCTCCCACACAGGTCATTCCCCTTTGACTATTGGGCCGCTAAACTGGACACCTGGCCTGAATTGGCCCAATATGCCTTACAGGAGCTCGCTTGCCCAGCTGCAAGTGTGCTATCGGAAAGAGTCTTCAGTGCAGCTGGATCAATCCTGACAGAAAAAAGGACCCGTCTGTCAACCCAAAATGTGGATGATCTAACCTTCATTAAAATGAACCACGCATGGGTTTCCAAGGGTTTTGTCCCACCTTCCCCTGACGACACATAGGGTGACAGAAAAATGGCTTGCTTTGGTCCACCTCTTCCTGGTACTTCACCTATTTCTCCTTTTGCATCAGCTGAATGTCCAACATCAACATATGCCACTTTCTAAAACTCCCTAACTGTGCTGCCTCCCCCCCCAATGGCCGGGGTCACCACCTAGCGCACGACACCGTGCAAGTGCCGTTGCCCTGGACAGGTGGGTAGGCCGACTCTTGGGCGCGGGCACTGGCACAGGGTCCCTCATAGTGAAATCAAGTGTCTCTGACGGTGGTGGTGCACACCCGCCATCAGACACACCGCTGTACTATGAGGGGCCCAGTGCCAATACCGACGCCCACGAGTGGGCCCCCCTTGCTTGGGCAGGGCCCCAGCATTTGCAATCTTTACCTCTCCCTGCTCCTCCTCTGTGTAATCTGGGTCATCAAATCCATACTGTGCCTGACACCGTCTGAGCCTGCCTCCTGATGTATAGACATATATTTTGAATGTGTACGCTATCCATACATGTTATCCGGGGATACGGTACCCTTTCTAACCTTTGTGCAATCACGTGCAATCCATACTGGGCCTAACACCGTCTGAGCCTGCCTCCTGAGACATATATTTTGAATGTGTACGCTATCCATACATGTTATCCGGGGAAACAGTACCCTTTCTAACCTTTGTGCAATCACGTGCAATCCATACTGGGCTTAACACCGTCTGAGCCTGCCTCCTGAGACATATATTTTGAATGTGTACGCTATCCATACATGTTATCCAGGGATACGGTACCCTTTCTATCCTTTGTGCAATCACGTGCAATCCATACTGGGCCTAACACCGTCTGAGCCTGCCTCATGCTGTATAGACATATATTTTGAATGTGTACGCTATCCATACATGTTATCCAGGGATACGGTACCCTTTCTAACCTTTGTGCAATCACGTGCAATCCATACTGGGCCTAACACCGTCTGAGCCTGCCTCCTGAGACATATTTTGAATGTGTACGCTATCCATACATGTTATCCAGGGATACGGTACTTTTTCTAACCTTTGTGCAATCACGTGCAATCCATACTGGGCCTAACACCGTCTGAGCCTGCCTCCTGAGACATATATTTTGAATGTGTACGCTATCCATACATGTTATCCAGGGATACGGTACCCTTTCTAACCTTTGTGCAATCACGTGCAATCCATACTGGGCCTGACACCGTCTGAGCCTGCCTCCTGATGTATAGACATATATTTTGAATGTGTACGCTATCCATACATGTTATCCGGGGATACGGTACCCTTTCTAACCTTTGTGCAATCAAGTGCAATCCATACTGGGCCTAACACCGTCTGAGCCTGCCTCCTGAGACATATATTTTGAATGTGTACGCTATCCATACATGTTATCCGGGGAAACAGTACCCTTTCTAACCTTTGTGCAATCACGTGCAATCCATACTGGGCTTAACACCGTCTGAGCCTGCCTCCTGAGACATATATTTTGAATGTGTACGCTATCCATACATGTTATCCAGGGATACGGTACCCTTTCTATCCTTTGTGCAATCACGTGCAATCCATACTGGGCCTAACACCGTCTGAGCCTGCCTCATGCTGTATAGACATATATTTTGAATGTGTACGCTATCCATACATGTTATCCAGGGATACGGTACCCTTTCTAACCTTTGTGCAATCACGTGCAATCCATACTGGGCCTAACACCGTCTGAGCCTGCCTCCTGAGACATATTTTGAATGTGTACGCTATCCATACATGTTATCCAGGGATACGGTACCCTTTCTAACCTTTGTGCAATCACGTGCAATCCATACTGGGCCTAACACCGTCTGAGCCTGCCTCCTGAGACATATATTTTGAATGTGTACGCTATCCATACATGTTATCCAGGGATACGGTACCCTTTCTAACCTTTGTGCAATCACGTGCAATCCATACTGGGCCTAACACCGTCTGAGCCTGCCTCATGCTGTATAGACATATATTTTGAATGTGTACGCTATCCATACATGTTATCCAGGGATACGGTACCCTTTCTAACCTTTGTGCAATCACGTGCAATCCATACTGGGCCTAACACCGTCTGAGCCTGCCTCATGCTGTATAGACATATATTTTGAATGTGTACGCTATCCATACATGTTATCCAGGGATACGGTACCCTTTCTAACCTTTGTGCAATCACGTGCAATCCATACTGGGCCTAACACCGTCTGAGCCTGCCTCCTGAGACATATATTTTGAATGTGTACGCTATCCATACATGTTATCTGGGGATACGGTACCCTTTCTCACCTTTGTGCAATCACGTGTAATCCATACTGGGCGTGAGAACGGCTGGCGAGCTGTTAAGCAAGCTACAGCACCTGTCCAGACAAGTACAGGGATTCCCTAGCGAGGAGACTTATTTGATTGTTTTCAATGTTGGGACAGCTATTTTTGGGGAGCACTATACTCTGGAGAATGATAGATGGGGCCCACCATACACTGGAACATTCCAAAGGTGGACATCAGACACTGGAGCAGCATTTACAGGGCCCATTATACACTAGAGCATTAGAAATGGGGCCCATTATGTTTGGAGCATTATTTGGGCCCATAAGACAGTGGAGCTTCATCCATGGGGACCAACATATACTGTAGCATTATGTGGAGCTCATCATATACTGTTTCAAACATTATATGGGACCAATGATTCTGTATGGAGAAATAGATGGGCCTCGTCATGAGATGTAAAAAGTGAGGTATTTTTCATTGTACTATACCGCTATTTCTCTGCCGTATCGGAGCATGATGAGTTGTGGTATGTGTTAAAGGGGCGCTCTTTCGCCCAGGGCACATGAAAACCTGCAGCCAGCCCTCCCCCCCACAACTTTAGCCAAATAACCCCCATTTTTCAGTGCGTAACTTGTATTATGAAGTTAATTAAGGTTGACAAGCTTAAGAAAGAAGAATTGATGCTTTTGGCATTCAAATGGGCACTGTAGGTGTGTTTCCTGTCCTCCTCTCACTGCCGACTTTTATTCCCCATTGACTTACATTGGGTTTTGTGTTTCGGGACGACCCCGACTTTTCCCTATAATCGGACGATCTTGCTCGACCCGACTTTTGGAAAAGTCGGGTTTCACGAAACGAAACGCGACCCTAAAAAACCAAAAGTCGCTCAACTCTATTTATAACCATTCAATATTTTTAACCCATTCACAAACAAGGAGGTATATTTACGTCATATGTCTTGTCCCTGCCTTTGATGAGGGCTTTGATGAGGGCTCACACAGCCCAAACTGTACACTGGCTCTTCTCCTCCTAGTCTGCGATCCCCTGGCCCCTCTGTCAGCCTCCAGTGTGTGAATGACAGGTCACTGCTGAGATTCCAACAGAGGAGGCAAGTCATTCACAGAACGGAGGCAGGCGGTGGAGGGTGTGAGGGGATGCTTTTTAGAGAAAAAATAAAAATGTCACTCTCTTTTTGAGCAAAGCTGGTGGAGACATACGCCAAAAGACCAACGGCAGTAATTGCAACAAAAAGGTGGTCCTACAAAGTTTTAACTCGGGGGGGGGGGGGCTGAATAGAAATGCACATCACAATTTACAGATTGATCATTTTAAAATGATTAGAAAACCATGTATGATTTCTTTTGCACTTCACAGATACTTGCTACTTTGTGTTGGTATATCACATAAAATCTCAATAAAATAAATTTACAGTGGCTTGCTTGCTAGAGTATTTTCTTCCTTGGCATTTTGCTACCCTACCTAAAAAACCTGGAATTTCACTGGTTTCTTTGAGTGTTTGCATCAGTTCCTGTGAAGAACATGCCTACAAAGGTGAACATTTGGCTTTCTTTTTATTGTGAAGCAAACAACAAATTGGACAAAATAACTGAAAACTTCAGTGTACATAACTATTCACCTCCCCTAAAGTCAGTACATTGTAGAGCCTCCTTTTGTGGCAATTACAGCTGTAAGTCACTTTGGATAAGTCTCTATGAGCTTTTCAAATCTTGTTATTGGGATTGCCACTCTGGTTCCTCAAGGCAAAGCTACCAGCTCCTTCAAGTTATATGGTTTCCTTTGGTGAACAGCAATCTACAAGTCTAACCACAGATTCTTAATTGGATTAAGGTCTGGGCTTTGACTAGGCCACTCCAGAATATTTAAACGTTTCTCCTTAAACCATTTGAGTGTGGCTTTAGCAGAAAGTTTTGGTTCATTGCCTTGTTCTAAGGTGAATCTCCATTCCAGTCTCAAATCATTGTCATGCTAAAGTCCCCGTCTCACATAGCGAGATCGCTAGCGAGATCACTAATGCGTCCCCGATTTGTGACACAACAGTGATCTCGCCTGCAATCTTGCTGCATGTGACACGTGGCGGTGACCGGCCCCCCCACTGGATATTGCTGATCGTGCTCGAATGTCCTGGGCCATTTTTTCATCGTAGGCATCCTGCTGGCCAGCATGCATCGCTGAGATTGACGCCGATGAGCGACCTTGTTGGCGACGTAGAACTCAGCGACACAGGCTGGAATCGTTCAGAATAGCTGCTGTGTGACAAGGTACCAACAACCGCCAAGATCATTATGGATCGCCAGATAGTTGCTGCATCGTTGAAGAGATCTGCCTGTTTGACAACTTACTAGCGATCATTTAGCAACGCACCAACGATCCCTACCAGGTCGTATCGTTGTCGGGATCGCTGGTGCGTCGCTATGTGAAACGGAACCCTAAAACATGGTTTGCTCAAGAATATCCCTGTTTTTCGCACCATCCATCCTCTCCCTTGACTCGGACCATTTTCCCTGTCCTTGCTGCCGAAAAACATCCCCACAGTATGATGCTGTTACCACAGTATTTCACTGTGGGAATGGTGTTTTTGCATGATGGTTATGGATGGGCGGATCGGTTACAGTTTGGGTACCCAGCATGTACTTTAATTCGGGTACTAGAACAGTCCCCAAACTTCAACCACAACCTAAACCCCATTGAAAATAAAACCTACCCAAACTGGGAAAGAGAAAAAAAAAAATTCTCTCTGCCCAGTCTTACCCCAGATCTCTGAATATTTATATGGATTTCTGGAAAAAGTCCGTGTTCGGCGTTTGGAACCCAATAGTAACTGTCCGGTACAATCCCCGAACTCCTAAGTTCGAGTTCGCCCATCTCCCATCTCTAGTGATGAGCTATGTTGGTTTAAATGCAGGTTGCAATGTAACAAAAGAAGTAAAAAACCAAGAGGTGAATAATTTCCCTAGCCACTGTAAGTTTGTGGGTATAATGTGAAAAAATGTGTAAAAGTTCACGGTGCATGAATACTTTCTCAAGGAACTGTATGGATAAAAGAAGACAACACGTGATAACTGCATTACACTTATTACATATATAATGTACAGACATTGTTTTAATGGTATAATAATTAATATAAAAAATGTCACTTTTCTCTTTGTAGAACCTGGAGCAGTGAGGAACCTGACTGTAGAAAAAATCACTACAACTTCTTTCACTCTAAACTGGCTGCCTCCAGATGGAAATGCAAGTGGTTACCTCATCCAGATGAGTGGAAACGTCAATGCTACAGGAAATACAACATATAAACCTGAAAGTTTGTCACCTGGAAATGTTTACAAAGTTGTGGTTTCAGCAGTGGTTGGAGATTCTAAAATACAGGGAAAAGGCTCAGAAATAGTGGTTAAAACAAGTAAGTGTTTTGACAACTCTTCAATATATTGGTAATTAAAGAGGGGATCAAGTAAGAACAATTAACTCACCGAGACTTCCAGAAACTCCCCCCTAAAAAGATGGCTCTGCAGTGTCCTGTCTGATTGGAGCTGTGGATTTTTCTTTTTTTTTTTAGACGGTACACTGAAGAACCCCATTCTCTGGATTGGTGAGTGTCCCAGTGGTAGAATCCATGGTGATCATGATATTATTTTTATTCCATGACCCTGTGCATAAGTGATCACTTGTTCATACTGGAGAACCCCTTTAAGCAATTTGTATCTTGATTTCATTGCTGACCTTCTGTGACCATAGATATTCAATAACTCATTTCCACCAAGGTCTAATTAGCACTGCAGCACTGAGGTACTTGGTTCAAATCCCACCTAGGACAAAATCTGCAAGGAGTTTGTATGTTGTCCTCGTGTTTGCATGGGTTTCCTCCGGGTTCTCCGGTTTCCTCTTATACTCCAACGACATACTGATAGGGAATCTAGATTGTGATCCCTAATGGGGACAGTGCTGGTAATGTCTATAAAGCGCTGGGGCATTAATGGTGCTATATAAGTGAGTAGAAAGAATTAAATGAAAAGGAGCTGCTGTAAATCCATTAATAACACATAAGAATACCTGGAGAGAAACTGGTAGATTATGGAATTCTTTAGCATGTAAAGTTGAAGGATAGTTGTGATCACCAGTGATTGGTAACAAGACTATAAAGAATAAGTCACAATGGATTCATGTTGCAAAAACAAAACAAAGCACTATCTTATTAGTCTTAAGATACATGAAATCAATGCTGAAAGCAACCTTCCGTGCAGCCATCAGCTGTATGGTCCCTCAAAGTAGGAGATGGAGGATTATATTCTAGATTGGGATCCACTATAGATATACATCTATTTCAATGGATAACGTAACCAGGGCTGGATTGGAACTAAACAGCAATCCTGGAACACAAACCGTACTAGCTACATACAAGATGACCCACCTTCCTCCCACAAGGAAAGTTATATTGCACGCTGCTATGGTTTACAAAACATTTTTTAGCCCTTATTCAGACAGCTGCTGTTTTTCTTTTTTTAAACCTGAAAAAAGGAATCAAGTGCTGGATTTTCATCAGTATACCAGTTTTTACCATCAGTGATTATATTTTATGACAAAAAAAATGCAAAACTACCATTACAATGTTAAAATCAGACGGTATACAGACTGCACACGGATTGGAATCAACTTGTATGGGCGATATTAATCCACGGCTCAAACTAAATACTGATGTGTCTCCATAACTATTTTGCGGACATGTGAACAATTCCATAGATGATTATTGAACAACTGAATGATGCCTAACTTTGGAAGATCCTTCTGCACTCCCTTAAGCATGTAACCACACCAACCCAAGAAGAAAACTGAAAATGTAAAAAAGAAATACCTTGTCACGCAATGAAGGACAAACATTATTACCATACAACCAACAATGAAACCAATAATGCTGCCATATGGGGATCAGATAACACCGGACACTGTGGCCAATTATCACACTGCAGATTACACAATGGAATACAGTCCTGATCAGAGACACAGGCAGAACACAGAACAAAGAGGCAAAGTCATCCATATCATATCAGTGAGGGATGAGCTCCTGACACTTTCCTTGATCAGCTATTTTCAGCTCCAGCTGTGGTCTGATGTTAATGTCAATGAAGCCAAACCGCACATCACAATTGAACGTGCAGTGGTTATTCTTGGTTACTGAAACTCCACACACATTCAATTCAACAGTAGCTGAGCTTCACTACTGGAGAATGGTAACGAAAGCAGATCGATAAGTGGAAGATCACATCTGAGGCGAATTTTCTGAAATCTATGGTTTAATGTGAATTTGAACAATCTGTTATTCAATTTCATGATAATCTTCAAATGAAAAAAAAGATGGTGCCAGTTCACTCATACTGCACACGCCGCAATATCAGGTGCAGTACTGCAGGCTTCCCCATAATGCCCTGTAGCATACCAATCAAGTGGAGTAGCACAGTCAATTCGACAGTATAAAACTTAGGGGCCATGTAATGTGTAGGAATAGGAGAGCTCAGAGTACACAGTATAGGGATAGAAAAAGGCCAAATGTGATTGTGGTGAACTGCACGTGCATCTCACTAAATTAGAAAATTACCAAAAAGTTAATGTATTTCAGGTCTTCAATACTGAAAGTGAAACTCATATTACTGTATATAGAGTCATTACAGACAGAGTGATCTATTTCGAGTGTTTATTTATGTTAATGTTGATGATTATGGCTTACAGCCAATGAAAACCCAAAAGTAATTATCTCAGTAAATTAGAATATTTTATAACACCAGCTCAAAAAATTATTTTAAATTCCGAAATGTTGGCCTACTGAAATGTATGTTCATTAAATGCACTCAATACTTGGTCGGGGCTCCTCTTGCATCAATTACAGCTTCAATGCGGCGTGGCATAGAGGCGATCAGCCTGTGGCACTGCTGAGGTGTTATGGAAGCCCAGGTTGCTTTGATAGCAGCCTCCAGCTCGTCTGCAATGTTGGGTCTGCTGTCTCTCATTTTCCTCTTGACAAGGCTAGTTTGCTGTCCAGTCAAGAAACGTGATACTGCTGTTTTTAAGCCAGGTATTGGTACTCATGGCAGTGTGAAAAGGTGCCAAATCCTGCTGGAGAATGAAATTTCCATCTCCAAGAAGCTTGTTGGCAGAGGGAAGCATGAAGTGCTCTAAAGTTTTCTGGTAGACTGACTTTGGTCTTGATAAAACACAGTGGACCTACACTAACAGATGGCATGGCTCCCCAAACCATCACTGATCGTGGAAACTTCACACTAGATCTCAAGTAGCTTGGATTGTGTGCCTCTTCACTCTTCCTCCAGACTCTGGGACCTTGATTTCCAAATGAAATGCAAAATTTACTTTCATCTAAAAACAACACCTTGAACCAATGAGCAACAGTCCAGTTCTTTTTCTCCTTGGCCCAGGTAAGACGCTTCTGGCGTTGTCTATTGGTCATGAGAGGCTTGACACAAGGAATGCGACACTTGTAGCCCATGTCCAGGATACGTCTGTCTGTGGTGGCTCTTGAAGCAATGACTCCAGCAGTCCACTCCTTGTGAATCTCAACAAATTTTTGAATGGCTTTTTGTTAACAATCCTTTCAAGGCTGTGGTTATCCCAGTTGGTTGTGCAACTTTTGCTACCACACTTTATCCTTCCACTCAACTTTACATTATTATGGATGGAGTGCTTGGATACAGCACTCTGTGAACA
This sequence comes from Dendrobates tinctorius, assembly GCF_039654945.1. NCBI lineage: Eukaryota > Metazoa > Chordata > Amphibia > Anura > Dendrobatidae > Dendrobates > Dendrobates tinctorius. The sequence continues at coordinate 35,199,363 of NW_027361775.1, forward strand.
GCCAGCTACTTTAGAAATGACCTTTTGTGGCTTACCCTCCTCGTGGAGTGTGTCAATGACTGCCTTCTGGACATCTGTCAAATCATCAGTCTTCCCCTTGACTCTGGGACCTACTGAAACAAACTAAGTGACCTTTTTAAATGCTTAGGAAACCTTTGCAGGTGTTTTTTGTTAATTATTCTAATTTACTCAATGTATCAGCACTAAACTGGCATATTTGCAAATATCAAGAAAAAAAATCCTGGATGTTACAATATAGTTACTACAGCCATAGCTGAATTGATTGACAGGTGCAATTTCTACGATGGTGTCACATTTGTTTTTTTTTAATGTTCTGGCACCTTAGGGGCTCCGCAAATGTAGGCCGCAAACTATTCTACCAAAATCTGTTCTCCAAAAGCTAAATAGCGCTCCTTCCTTCTCAGTCCTGAAGTGTGGCCTGTTATGAATAGGTCACTGAGAAGGCTGGCAGGAATAGGCTAGGCCACCAGGAAACCAGAAAGGTTGGTCACTTAGCGGATTGCAGACCCCTAATCCTAACAACACAACTAACAGTAGCCGTGGAGCGTATCTATGAAGCCCTAGATGCCTCGGCACAGCCAGAGAACTAATTAAGCCTAAAGCAAGAAAGGTGAAATCTTAACTGCCCCGGAGAAGAACCCTAAATAAATAGATAGCCCCCAAACATATATTATCAGTGAGACAAGATGAGGCACAAACACAGGCAGAAAATAGACTGAGCAAATGATGGGGCCCAAACTGTCTAGATAGGATAGGAAAGGAAAGACACTGTCTGCAATCAAGCAAAAACCCTAAAAAATCCAGCATTCTGGTGTGAACTGGCAGCAAAAGCAAAATAGACTAATTTAACAGGGGACTGAACAAACTGACACAAGCTGTAACATATGGAGCGGGGTCCAGCACAGCCCCAGCAGGGAGCATGCTGAACCCACACAGCAAAGCAGAAAGAGGCAAACCAGATCATATGCAAAGGATTAGCAAATGAACAACTTAACTGAACAATGCAGGATCAGGCAGGAGACAGCAGACCTCAAGATGCACAGGAAGAAATTAATCACCATCAGCAACTGAGTGAAGCCTGCTCACTTATACCCTTTCAGTCAGTATCCCCTGATTTCCAATCATCGTCGACAGGTGGCACACTTCTGTCAACCCGGCCAGCTCCACTACCCGCAGTAACCACCAGAGGGAGCCCCGATTCAGAAGTCAGATCCAGAGAATTCACAACAGTGGCCTAACAATCATTTCTGATGACATATGGTGCATCACCGTATTCGGGAGAAGTTGTGTAATAAATTATGGGGTCCACTTTCACCTATTAACCCTTGTTTACCTGACAAATTTGCAGAAAATGCAAAAATTTAATTTTTATCACAAAAATGTCATGTTTCCACTTCTCAATTTTGTAAAATTATGTGGGGTACCTACGGGTTCAAAATACTCACTACACTCCTCAATTCCTTAGGCAGTGAGGTTTCCAATACAGTTTCACCTAGGGGGGTTTCTGCTAGTACCTCAGGGGCTCAGCTAATGGAGCCCACACTCTATTCAAACAAAATCTGATCCCTGCTGTGTGCTCAAACAGTAGTGTACAACTACATATCCAGACAAAAAATATATGACCCAGCAATGAAGAATCCGCTGCACCTTCAGAGGTCTTATTGATATAAAACTTCCATTTTATTGAGAAATAGTTAAAAATGTTTAAAAAAGCACAGTTACATGCTTTCAGATAAAACCAATGGACATCTGGAACAACATGTTTCAGCCTACAAGGCCTTAGTCATGTTGGGGTACTCAGGAGAAATTGCACAACAAATTTTGGGGACCATTTTTTACTGGTACTCTTGAGAAAGTAAAAAAAATTGGAGCCAAAAGTAAATTTTTGTGGGAAAAATGTGATTTTGTACTTTCATGGCTCTACGTTATAAACTTTTTTGAAGCCCCTGGAGATTCAAGGTTCTTAGTGCACATCTAGAAACATTTCTTGAGGGGTCTAGTTTCCAAAATGAGGTCATTTGTGGATGGTTTCTACTTTTTAGGCACATCAGGGGCTCTCAAATGCAACATGACATCTGCTCTCGGTTCCAGCCCTTTTTTGCATTCAAAAAGTTAAACGGTGCTCCTTTCCATCCAAACCCTGCCATGCACCCAAACAACAGATATCCCCCACATATGGCTTATTGGCAAACTCAGTTGAAATTGCACAACAAATTTTAAGGTCCATTTTCTTCAGTTACAATTGTGAAAATAAAAACTGTGGGGCTAAAGTAAAGTTCATTTTTTCCTCACATTGCTTTAGTTGCTGTGAAGCACCTGAAAGGTTAACAAACTTCTTGAATGTGAGTTTGAGTGCTTTGAGGGTTGCGATTTTTAGAATGGTGTCACTTTTGGGTATTTTCTATCATATAGACCCCTTAGTCATTTCAAATGTGAGGTGGTCCCTAAAAAAATGGTTTTGTAAATTTTATTGGAAAAATGAGAAATTACTGATCAACTTTTAACCCTTATAACTTCCTAACAAAAAAATTATGTTTCAAAAATGATGCAGATGTAAAGTAGACATGTGGGAAATCTAATTTATTAACTAGTTTGTATGAAATAATTCTCTGGTTTAAGGGCATAAGAATTACATTTTGAAAATTGTGACATTTTCAAAATTTTTGCCACATTTCCGATATTTTCACAAATGCATGCAAGTCATATCAAACAAATTTTACCACTATCATGAAGTATAGTATCTCATGAAAAATAAGTCTCAGAATCAGTGGGATCTAGTGAAGCATTCCAGATTTATTACCACTAAGTGACACTGGTCAGAATTCAAAAATAAGGCTAAAAATGGCTCAGTCACTAAAGGATTAAAGAAACAGCTGACATTTTTTGAAAAGCAAAAACATTGTAAAACTACCATGAAAAAACAACAGAAGAAAATATATATTGTTTTAGTTGACTGAAAGTCACCAACACTTAGGCTAAGACTAAACGACAACTTGCCCAGCAACATACATTGCACTTCCAAAGATCTTGCTACACAGCTGCTACAATGCACCATACTGTAAGTAAATGTGGTCACAGGTTATAAAAAAAATCCAAATGATTCATTTTTTTTCTCTTGTGTGTCATTGTGGTGGCGCTGCGATACAGCCACATTCACTTTCCTTATAAGACACTGTATCAGAAGCATTATATAATTTTTGGCCACATGTCTTATGGCCAAAGAAATAGTTTAGCCCCAGCAAAATTACTGTATACCTTCATGTAGCATAAACCGTGCAATGCAACTCAGACAGCATTTTACTATGAGCACATCAATATAATGTAATAAATAGCATTTCACATCCAACCATTCTAGCAGTGCTACAGTCATGAGGTAATGACTGTCTAGATGACAGCACACAAACAGGTCCAGTCCTATTGTTTTTAGGTGAATATAAGCTAAAGCATGAAAGAGAAGATTAGAATTGCGGATTTTGAATATGGTCATTGAGATCAGTAACACACAACCAAACAGCAGATTTTCTAACTTCACAAAACAGATCAGGGACACACACAGCATGACAAAAGGAGGGTGGAGAGTGATGCCGCTCTAGCTCTACCTCCACAGAATGTCCTGCTGGCCAGCCTCACAGACCAAAGCAATACCTTGTGCCCTAGCTGAGATAAATAGAAGGGGAGGTGATAGAAAGCTGCTCACTTTGATTTTGGCTGCACAGCCCACCTTGAATTTGCCCAGTTGGGCATATGACCAGTCCTGGCCTGTAAATAACTGATTCTTTGAGTACAGCAGTTGAAAATTTCTGTAGACTCCTTGGTAAGCATCACTGGATTCATATCTGACTAATGTGTGTCTGCATAAAGATATTTTGTCTTTCACTATTATTTTTAATATATTTTCCAGTTTCAGCTCACACTCAAAAAACATTTATGTGAACTAGTGCTTTAAAATTTTGTCTTTCACACTTAGTTTTATTACTTTTGTTTTGCAGATGCCAACAGCCTGATTATAACACTGAAATATTCATCAAGTGCTGATAAATCTGAAGTTCTAGTCATACAAGAGGTATGAAATAGAATTAGTACAGTAAATTATTATTACAGATTATATGTGAATGAAAACTTATATAAATATTCTGTGATTTGTTCTAGCTAAATCGTATTATTCAGCAACAGTTCTCAGGCCGGAATGTGACAGCTGTGTTGAAGCAAATCAAAAAAGTTTAGTTCTGTAAAATACTGGACACAATTTTAAATAACTTTGAAGAAAAAACTCATTGTCTTAATAACTCAAGGAAAATTGTAAAGTAGCCATCAAATTTTATACCAACATCTTATTAGACAGGTGGCCCTTCCATGAGGAACTGAAGAACCTTTGGATCTGATGCAACACTGACCTTTGTCATGGATTGAACCATTTTGGTTAAAGTAATCTTTGCCGACTTTTTTCCTTGCATACCTTTGTTCCTTAACCTTTGTAATTAAGTCCAAAGTGGTTGGCCACATTTATGAATATTGCATTTTGGTGCATTTTACACGCAGTTCATCTCCCTGAGCATTCAACTTTGAAGTTGTCTTTGGTCATTAATTAGCTAGGAGGAGCTCAGAAAAAGATAGGGTTACAAACTGTACTGCAAATGGTTTCTGCTGCAAACAGTAGTGAGTGTAATACAAAAGCTATTCAGTGCAAGGCAAATATTGCAAAATATGTACCTAAATCGAATTGCAAAAATCAGTTTTAGCCAAAAAAGCATGCATTTAATTAAAAAAAGTCCTAAAAGACTGACATTTTTCCTTTTCAATAAACTTACTGTGTTGTATTTTAGAAAATACTAAACTTTTAGTTTTATAATTTGCTGAATTAAAGAAATCTAAGCTTCAAGTATTTTGTTTCTGTCTATGTAAATTTGTCATATGCATATCTTTTACATTCAAGTACTTTTTCTCTGCTGTAGGATCCTTCAATCACAAGAAACATTGGAGTCAGCAAAAAAAAACTAGCGTGACACCATTTCCCACACCATTGCAGCATCAGAGAGTGGGTTAATGTCTTTCTGCATAGCCGCACGTTTTCCCCGATAATGCTCTGTAGCTATAGCATCTTGTGGATTATCATACCTTGCATACTGGTTGTCAGTACCTCAACCATCAAAGATCAACATTTTTTAGAGTTTGTATAGCAGTGTCTTTTTCCCCATCTCCAGAGTAACTCCGCAACTCCATCTCCCAATTCTTTTACTCTCCCATAGATTGCAAGCTCTTATGATCATGTGGGTTCTCTCTCTTTTCTGTAGAGTGTAATATCCTACTATCAGTAGGGTCTGCTCTATCTCCTATACAGTGTAAACTCTTATGATTATGCATTCCTATTTTCTCTTCGCCACGACAGCACCCGCTCAGAGAGGGGATCCGCCCCTAGGAACAGGAAACCTACAGAGAGATAAAAGGGGCAGTCCCCCTCGCTCCCTCAGTTGGTTTCCTGTTCCTAGAAGGAAACCATAGAGAGAAGAGGATACCTGGCCTGGCTGCCGCCTATACAGCATCCATATGAGCTGCAGGGGCCCCAGAGCTGGAAGCTGCGTCGGGGGAAATCTGATATTCAATTTCCCTCTCAACTGGTAATGCAGCGTGAGGCCTGGTAATGGTGTGCCTGGCTCACGTACGGTCCATAGAGCGGCAGGAGCCGGCACCTATGGAGACTCCCCTTGGGGTACTCAGTATATCGGACCAGAGCATCCTGGCTCAGGGTGAGAGTGCGACTCAGCATCAAGGCTATTGGCACCCCCAGGTATGATGCGAGGCCAGGAAAGGAGCACTGAGCTCGCAAAGGACGCGGTAAGATGCTGAACGCTGATTCCATACCTGACTCCTTGCGGATGGTCAGCGGTATGGTCCGGTCCGACAGCGCAGCCCGGGAGAGGCCGTTCTCGCGTGTATGAGAGGCGCAGCATGGCGCAGAAGGTCAGCTGCCGGGGGCCTGGCATGGTGCATCTTCAGGTCCAGGAATTGACCAAAGGGATAGCTGCACTTACCAAAACTGTGCAGTCCCTGCAAGTGTCCTCCAAGTAAAAGATCCAGCTTGCTTCCAGTCCAGAAGATGTCCTGTGGCTCCGGAGGAGGAGAGCCCCGCCACTTCGTGGGAGGAACAACGATCGCTATGACCAGGATGGACGTCCCATCTGTCGTCGCTGCTACAAGGCCGGTCATCTTGCAAGATATTGTCCTTTAAACGAGCAACCGCTGGGGCAGAGGGCCAACCCCCAGGAATAGGATCCCCAGGCCCAAGGAATTGGAGAGCCAAGTATGTGGGAGGGAGACCGATCCTTCCTGTGGTGATTGAACGTTTTGCTGGACACTGGCTCCCAGGTGACCACTATGCTGTACATTCTGCACAAGAGGTATTGGGCTGATTCAGAACTTACCCGTGGCCTCACTGTTGAACTGACAGTAGTTGCTAGTAATGGTCAGTCTTTACCGCAGATAGGATGCAAAGAAATTACTGTTAAAGTGGGGCGGGTAGTCTCAAGGTTTAACAGTTGTTGATATTGATAGACGTGAATGTAATCCCATGATGACTCTTGGTACAAATGTAATTGAAAACTGTCTGTCTGAGGTTATTGTCTTGTTGCAACAGGTGGCTGAGACTGCTGGTTCCAGTGAACAACGAGTCCTGCAGAAGGAGATCAGAGCCCTGATGCAAAGACAACAGGTAGAACTCTCTGGGGGAGAAATTGGCAGTGTCAGAGTGAGTGACCCCTTCCCCATTGCAATACCCCCCAGATGTGAAATGTTGGTTTGGTGTCGGGCAGCTATAGGTCTTAGAGGGAGAGATTACCAGGCATTGGTAGAACCAGTATACTCCGAGAGCAGAACCATTGTCCTGACAGCCAGAGGGGTGGTTGACGTACGAAAGGGGAGAGTACCTGTACGCCTTTTGAATTGTAGGGAAGAGGAGGCCACGATACCTCGGTACGCCACAGTTGCTAAGCTGCTCACTGTCAATAACAACTCTTTGCAGGCAGCAGAGCCCTTGGTCTCATCCGATCAGGTGGAGGACAATGGCTCTGTGAAGCAGCCGGAGGAGTGGTGCCAGCAACTGCAGGTGGGGACTGACTCTACACCTTCATACCAGAAAAATGGGGTTTACAGAGTGACACAAGAGTATGAGCGGGTATTCAGCAAACACCCACTAGATTTTGGGCAGGCAAAAGGGGTTCAACATCTATCCCCACTGGAGACCATCCACCCATAAAAGAGAGGTACAGACCTATACCCCCAACACAATACCAATGTGCTAAGAGTATGTTGAGGGAGATGAAGGAGGCTGGGGTTATCAGAGACAGTTGTAGCCCATGGGCAGCTCCAATAGTTTTTGTAAAGAAAAAGGATGGTACCATGAGAATGTGTGTTGATTACAGGAAAATTAACAGCATTACACATAAAGATGCCTACCCATTACCTAGAATTGAGGAATCATTAGAAGCACTTAAAACTGCTAATTACTTTTCCAACTTGGATCTCACCAGTGGGTTCTGGCAGGTTCCCATGGCAGAGGAAGACAAGGAGAAAACAGCATTTACCACTCCAATGGGTCTCTGTGAGTTCAATTATATGCCATTTGGGCTCTGCACTGCTCCAGGAACATTTCAACGGCTGATGGAGTGCTGCCTGGGACACATGAACTTTGAGACGGTCCTGTTGTATCTGGATGATGTCATTGTTTTCTCCAAAACCTATGAAGATCATCTGGAACACCTGGCTGAAGTGTTTGAAGCTTTGTCCAATTTTGGCCTGAAGGTGAAGCCCTTCAAGTGCCACCTCCTGAAGCCCAAGGTGCAGTACCTCGGTCATGTGGTCAGTGCAGAAGGTGTGGCACCAGATCCTGATAAGGTCACAGTCATCCGGGACTGGCCGAAGCCCAGCAACCTTCATGAAGTACGCCAATTCCTTGGACTGGTAGGCTACTACCGAAGATTCATCAAGGGCTTCACTCAAATAGCCACCCTTATGCAAAATCTCCTGGTGGGGCAGTCCAAGAAGACCAAACAGAAAAATTCCACCTTGGAGTGGGCTGAAGAGTTGGAAAGGTCCTTCACCAGATTGAAGATGGCTCTCACAGGAGATGAAGTTCTGGCCTACCCAGATTATGACAAACCCTTTGTGCTGTATACAGATGCCAGCAACGTGGGACTAGGAGCAGTTCTGTCGCAGGTACAGAATGGGAAAGAAAGAGTGATCTCCTATGCCAGCAGGAAGCTGCGCCCCACTGAAAGGAACACTGATAATTACAGTTCTTTCAAACTGGAGTTCCTTGCCATAGTCTGGGCTGTCACCGAAAGGTTCAAGCATTACCTAGCCTCCGCCAAGTTCACTATCTTCACGGACAACAATCCGTTGACGCATTTGGACACTGCAAAACTAGGTGCACTGGAACAGTGATGGACGGCTCGGCTATCGAACTATGAGTTTACCATCAAGTACCGGGCAGGGCACAAGAATGCCAATGCTGATGCGCTGTCCAGAATGCCTAACCTACCAGATGCCGGAGAAGACCCTGAGGCTCTTGAAGAAATAGAGCTACCTCCCTTCCACCGGCCACTTGCGGCCCAGCGTTTTCAAGGAGTGAGAAACAGACGGTCTGGCTTGAAGGAGGTCATCCTGAATCCATTGCCCCATCATGACTGGGCAGAAACGCAAGATAGTGACCCTGCATTCCACCTGGTGAAGGAACTGCTGACACGAGCTGACTCACGTCCAGAGTCGGATGCTCCCGAAGAAACTCAGCAGTTGTGGAAGGAGAAAGGCCAGCTGTTCATTTATGAAGGGAAGCTGTGTCGGAGGAGTATCAATGCCCGCACTCATGAGCTGGTTTGGCAGGTGATAGTCCCAAAGAGAGAGGCATCAATGGCCCAGGAAGCATACCACAATGGAGCTGGACACTTTGGATGGAAGAAGTTGAAAGTATTGCTCCGAGAGAGGTTCTACTGGGCTGGTATGAGGAAAGCCATTGAGAGGTGGTGCCGGGAGTGTGGACAATGTAACCTGCGAAGAAAGGATCGAGACAGCCAGAGAGCTCCTCTACAGCCAATCATCACCAAGCAGCCCCTTGAGTTGGTAGCCTTGGACCATGTGAAGCTGGTTCCAATCCGGTCAGGCTACATCTATGCACTTACCGTTGTGGACCACTACTCAAGATTCCTGGTAGTTGTGCCTGTCAAAGATCAAACTGCCAGGACAGCAGCCAGAGCGTTCCAGCAGCACTTCTGTAGACCACATGGGTACCCGGAGAAAGTGCTTACAGATCAAGGTCCAGCTTTCGAGGCAGAAGTGTTCCAAGAATTCTTTAACCTGTATGGTTGTAAGAAGATCTGGACAATGCTGTATCACCCACAGACCAATGGCATGTGCGAGGAAATGAACCAGGTAGTGATTGACTTCCTGAAGACTTTGCCCTTGGAGGAGAGGAATCTGTGACCAGAGAAGTTGCCTGATCTGGTGGACCTCTACAATTATATCCCAGTGAAATCCACCAACTGTACCCCAGCCTATTTAATGAGAGCCAGACCTGGTAAACTGCCTATTGACTTAGACATGGGAGTCCTGACACCAGAAGTAGTGTCCCCAGTTGCTGATTGGGACATGGAGAGGCAGCAACAGTATCGGAGAGTTCAAGAATGCATGGAAAGGAGTCTGGCTCAGGCAAGGCAAAAGCAGGAGAAGCTTTACAATCAAAATGCACCTGCCATTCCTTTGTCACTGGGGGAGCAAGTCCTGAAAAGGAAGAGAAGATTGCACAAGTTGGATGATCAATGGGAAGCTGAACCTTTTACCATTCTGCCCTCAAACTTTGATAATACTAAGGTATGCCTTGTGAGTAAAGATGGAGGAGAGACCTCAGCAGCGGTATCGAGAGATCACTTGAAGTTGTGTCCTGACCAGTTGAAGGAAAGGAAAGAGGAACCAGATAACATCCAACCCATAGTGGAAGGAGAGAAGGTCAGCACAGTGCTTGGAGAATTCCCTGCAAATTGGACTAAAGTAAATGATGCTATCATGGTGCCAGTGTTGATATTTCCCCAAGTGGTAGCACAAGAAGAAGTGACTCAAGAAAATCAGGAAAATCAGGTAGCAGATGCCACACCAGCAGTGGAGCCAGAGAACCCTCGCCCTGCCAGTGGTGAACCTGTTGTGCCCCTGGTGAGTCTAAGAGTTGGTAGGAGAATGCTACCCAGTTTGCCCACACTAGGATTACACAGGTCTACCCGCACCACACAAGGTATACTACCCCTTAGATATCGCATATAGCAAAGTTAATGTAAATGTTGAAATTTTGTAAATATGTAACTGTTTTTCAAGCTTTTGTGCCTACAGGTAACCTGTAAGAGTTCCTCTTTTGATTTTATCAGTTTTGTTTTATGGACAATGAACCACAGGACTTGGGTGGGGTCAAAAACTTTTACCATTAGCCCAGGAATGGACCATGGACATTGATGCTGTACTTATCATCATAGGACCATTTTTGAAGCATTTGGTTTTTGTACAGTTTTCATTTTTAAATCTTGTACAATTATTGTTTAACTGTTTATATGTTATTCATGTTTTCTTTTGTTCAGCCCAGGAGTGCTGACTTGCACTAGGGGGGAATGTGGTGCCCCCAGGAGTATGGCCCCCACAGTGGCTTTGCCTTCCTCCAGCGGAGGGTAATGCCAGGCTTGGAAGCAATGATGGGTCTCTCTCGCAGTCAATCCATACATGCAACACAGTTCCACTCCAGGCCAGCAGGGGGAACTCTGAACCAGGATTAAGGGGAGGAGTGCTCTCTGAGGGCCAGGAGGAAGGGGAGTCAGTGAGTCTTCTGCGGTGGGTGAAGTGTGCAGACGTGTAGAGAGAAGCTGGAGGTTGAGTTAGGAAGGAGAGCTCCCTCAGCTTGAGAGCGCACGAACTGGAGCCTGGTCTCCACGGCTGTACGGATACTAAGGGTCCTACAGCAGATAACAGAGGAGTAGGAGGCTGTAAATGCCCTACTCCCATCTAAGACTTGAGGTACAACAGCAGCTTGGATAGAGAGCCAGGACTCAGAGAAGGGAGTCCCCGGGAGAGGCTACAGCTGTCTACCATGCAACTACAGTTCTTGGGAATATCTGACAGGAGGAACTTCATAGTAACTTAGCACTGGAATAATTCATTTAAACAAGTGCTAGGAAGGAGACTGCACAGCCCGTCTGCTGAGAGAGAATCCCTGAGTTAATTCCAGGCTAGCCTGCTCCAATACCATCTGTAATCAGGACCCTGGACTGCAGTTATCAAGTAAAGGTACAGAAATTGCACCCCGCTGTGTCTTGTCTGCTTCCTACCCTTACGGCACTGCTACATCACCGTGCCATCCACCTCTACACTGCCCTAGGACTATGGCTTCACCTGTGGGGAGCTTTTACATCTTTGCTGCACCCTACGATCAGTCCCAGCGGATCTGCATGCAGCATCGGCTTAACGGCTCCCTTGCCGAGCACCACAGGTGGCGTCATTATAGTAGTATAATGCAGCTCCAAAGTAGTAGAATTCACCCCCATAAGAGTATAATGCACCACACATAATGATATAATGCATTCCCATAGCAGTATAGTGCAGTCCCATAGCAGTATAATGCACCACCATTGCAGCATAATGCACCCCTATAGTGGTAAAACGCACCCTCATAGCAGCAAAATGCACCACCAAAGTATTAAAATGCACACCCTTAGTAGCATAATACACCCCATAGTAGTTTAATGCACCTCAATAGTAGCATAATGCACCCCCATGGCAGTATAAAGCAATTCCTAGTATTATAATGCACCCCCATAGACTGCATGAGGGAAGCTATCGGGAGATTAGTTCAGAGACATATGGAGGATAGAGATTATGGATGGCCTTGTAGGTCAGTATTAGTAACTTGAATTGGATACGCTGAGGGAAAGGGACCCAGTAAAGAGATTTGCAGAGGGGAGAAGCGGAGGAGTAGCGAGGGAAGAGATGAATTAGTCGGGCGGCAGAGTTAAGCATGGACTGGAGAGGTTCGAGGGTGTTAGCAGGGAGGCCACAGAAATGGATGTTGCAGTAATCGAGGAGGGAGATGATGAGGCATGCACAAGCATTTTAGTAGATTGAGGGTTGAGGAAAGGACGGATTCTGGAAATATTTTTGAGCTGGAGGGGACAGGAGGTAGAAAGAGCGTGGATGTGCGGTTTGAAGGACAGAGCAGAGTCAAGGGTTACTCCGAGGCAGCGGACTTCTGGTATGGGGGAAAGCGTGATGTTAATAACAACTCTTAGAATCGTAGAGTTGGAAGGAACCTCCTGGGCCATCTGGTCCAACCACCTGCTCAAAGCAGGATTCGCTAAATCATCCCAGTCAGATGTCTGTCCAGCCTCTGTTTGAAGACTTCCATTGAAGGAGAACTCACCACTTCTCGTGGCAGCCTGTTCCACTCATTGATCACTCTAACTGTCAAAAAGTTTTTTCTAATATCTAATCTGTGTCTCCTCCCATTCAGTTTCATCCCATTGCTTCTAGTCTTTCCTTGTGCAAATGAGAATAAAGTTGATCCTTCTACAATGTGACAGCCCTTGAGATATTTGTAGACAGCTATTAAGTCTCCTCTCAGTCTTCTCTTTTGCAAACTAAACATTCCCAAATCCTGCAACCTTTCCTCATGAGACAGGGTTTGCAGACCGGTCACCATTCTGGTCGCTCTTTTCTGAACTTGCTCCAGTTTGTTGATGTCTTTTTTAAAATGTGGTGCCCAAAACAGGACACAATATTCCAGATGAGGTCTGACCAAAGGGGAGTAGAGGGAAATAATGACTTCACGTGATCTAGACTGTATGCTTCTGTTAATACATCCTAGAATTGCATTTGCCTTTTTTGCTGCTGCATCACACTGTTGACTCATATTCAGTCTGTGATCTATTAGTATACCCAAGTCTTTTTCACATGTGCTGTTGCTTAGGCCTATTCCTCCCATTCTGTATATGCTTTTTTCATTTTTATTGCCCAGATGTAGTACTTTGCATTTTTCCCTATTAAAAACCATTCTGTTAGTTGCTGCCCACTTCTCCAGTTTATTTATATCTTTTTGAATCCTCTCTCTCTCTTCTCTAGTATTAGCTATTCCTCCTAGCTTTGTGTCATCAGCAAATTTAATCAGTTTACCCTCAATTCCTTCATCTAAATTGTTGATAAAGATGTTGAATAATACAGGGCCCAGGACAGAGCCCTGTGGTACCCCACTTGAGACATTCTTCCAACTGGTTGTGCAGCCATTTACGACCACTCTTTGGGTCCGATCACTAAGCCAGTTATGAATCCACCTAACAGTTGCCTTGTCCATTCGATACTTAGTCATTTTTTCAATAAGGATTGTATGAGATACTTTGTCAAAGGCTTTGCTGAAGTCAAGATATACTATATCTACAGCATTTCCTTGATCCACCCAATCAGTGATTCCGTCATAAAAGGAAATTAAGTTAGTCTGACATGACTTATTAGTTACAAACCCATGCTGACTCTGTTTAAGCACTTCATTCTTATCCAGGTACTGACATACATGTTGTTTAATAATTTGCTCAAAGATCTTTCCTGGTATAGAAGTCAGACTCACCGGCCTATAGTTGCCTGGGTCCACCTTCTTCCCCTTTTTGAAGATAGGAACAACATTTGCTCTTCTCCAGTCTTCTGGCACTTCTCCTGTTCTCCAAGAATTTTCAAAGATTATGGAGAGGGGTTCAAAAATTTCTTCTGCTATCTCCTTCAGTACTCTAGGGTGTAATTCATCAGGACCTGGAGACTTGAATTCATTTAGGTTAGCTAAGTGTTTCCTCACTATGTTTCTGTTTATAGATATCCTGTATTCTTCTATTCCCTTAATAGGACAGTGAAGAACAGTTGCTGTTACATTTCCTTTCTGAGAGAAAACAGATGCAAAATAGGAATTTAAAAGTTCGGCCTTCTCAACATCCTGTCTTACCATTTCATCATTTTCATCCTGTAAAAATCCTATAGCATCTTTGACTTTTCTTTTACTTTTGACATATCCCCAAAATCCTTTATTATTGCTTTTGACATCTCTTGCAAGCCTCAATTCATTGTCAGCTTTAGATAATCTGATTTGTGCCCTGCAGGTTCTGCAGACAGCATTATATTCTTCTTTAGATATGCCTCCCTCTTTCCATTTTATAAACTTTTTCTTCCTTTTTAGCATGTGCTTAAGTTCTGTGTTCATCCATCCAGGTTTCCTTAAATGCTTCCTATTCTTCCCTCTTTTCGGAATTGTTAACATTTGTGCTTTGAGAATTTCATTTTTCAAGATTTCCCATCCTTCCTGGACATTTTTGTCTTTAAGGATATCCAGCCATTGGATCCCTTCAATTCTCTTTCTGAATCCCTTAAAATCTGCCTTTCTGAAATCTAACCTTGACGTTCCCCTTGTTTTCTCCCCTACCTTTTGGAAGATAAAGTTGTCAGCAAGAGAGGATAAGAATTTCCTTGACCTGTTAGTTTTGCCTGAGAGAGATTCCCAACAAATGTCTGGATAGGTGAAATCTCCCATGACAACTATATCATATTTTTTGGAGAACTTGGCCATTTGATGCATAAAGAGTTCATCCATATCTTCAGCTTGCACAGGCGGCCTGTAGTAAATGCCTACAATGGTGTCCTTTCCATTGTTCTGTCCTTGTATTCTTACCCAAACAGTTTCCACAGAACTCCCAGTCTCTGAAGCTTCAATCTCTGTGCAGATATACGCGTTTCTAACATACAATGCGACACCTCCTCCTCGTTTATCAAGTCTGTTTCTTGCAAATAAGTTGTATCCTTCTAGCCTTGTATTCCAATCATGTGTATCATCCCACCAAATTTCAGTGATTCCAATGACATCATATTTCTTTTCCTGTGTTAGTAGTTCCAATTCTCCTTGTTTGTTGCCGATGCTTTGTGCATTATTATAGAAACATTTTAGTTTGTGATTGGTTTCTCTTTCTCCAATATTTTTATTAATTAGATTCTTTTGTCTTTGTTCTTCCTTTCCACTTCTAATAGCAGAGTTCTCAATAGCATTTGTCAGGTGTATGGCTTTTTCTGGTCTTTTGCTTCCCTTCCCACGTTGTTCTAGTTTAAAGCTCTCCTTACAAGTGTAGCAAGGCGACTTCCAAATACATGTTTTCCAGTCTTCGTAAGGTGCACCCCGTCTCTAGCAAGTAGTCCATCGTAAAGGTAATTCACTCCGTGATCCATAAATCCAAATCGTTGCTGACGGCACCATCGACGTAGCCAGTTGTTCACCTGCAGAATCTTATTCCACCTCCTTGTTCCATGGCCATCCACTGGGAGGATGGAAGAGAAGACCACCTGCGCTCCCAGTTCTTTCACTTTCTTGCCTAAGTTTTCAAAGTCTCTGCAGATGGTTTCCAGGTCATTTCTTGCGGTGTCATTTGTCCCTACATGTAGTAGCAGGAATGGGTAGTCATCTGTAGGTCTGAAGAGTCCTGATATCCTGTCAGACACATCTTTAATTTTTGCACCTGGAAGACAGCACATTTCTCTTGAAGTTATATCCGGTCTGCAGATAGCGGCCTCTGTTCCTCTCAACAGGGAATCCCCCATGACCACCACTCTCCGTTTCTTCTTCACAACATTTTTCTTTCTCCATCCAGGAGGACTCTGAAGGCGTACAAGGTTGTTGTTTGTGGGCAAGGTCTTATCCTGATGTATTTCTTCATCTTTTTCCTGCGTGAGAGCCTGGTACTGGTTCCTGAGAAGAATTGGTGCTGACTGCCTCCTGTTACTCTTGCTTCTCTGGGTCACATGTCTCCATTCCTCTGTTTCTTCTGGTGCACTTCGATTTTCTTCTCTTTCTGCAACATGAAGAGATAATTCTGCTCTGTCTAAGAACTCTTCACCTTCCTTAATGATCTTCAACGTAGCTAACCTATCTTCGAGATTTTGCAACTTTTCCTCCAACAGGGACACAAGCTTGCATTTGTGGCATGTGAAGTTTGGCTTTTCTACTGGTAAGTCTGTGAACATGTAGCAAGAAATGCAGCTCACCAAATGGCTCCTGGCCTCTTCCATATTGAGATTTCTTAAAAACGATGAAAGATGAGCCAAAATTTGCGCGCCGACAGGCGTGCGGTTTTCCGATTTCTTCTTTTCAGCTGCAGCGGCCAAATCCCAGTGATCGTTGAGCTCGCGGAGACTCTTCACTTATCCCAGAAGGCACTGGGAATATGCAAATGATCTCCTCAAGACTCTTCCCCTGGTTTTCCGATTTCCTCTTTTCAGCTGCAACGGCCAAAACCCAGTGATCATTGAGCTCGCGGAGACTCTTCACTTATCCCAGAAGGCACTGAGAATATGCAAATGATCTCCTCAAGACTCTTCCCCTGATGTTGTTAATTAATGTCACTAATAGTAGCATAATGCACCTCCACAGCAGTATAAAGCAGCCCCCTAGTAGTATCATGCACCCCCATAGTAGTATAATGCACCCCTCATAGCAGCATAATGCACCCCCATAGCAGTATAATGCAGACCGATAGGAGTATAACACACCTCCATAGTAGTATAATGCACCCCCATAGCAGTATAAAGCAACCCAATAGTAGTATAATGCACCCCCATAGTAGTATAATGCACCCCCATAGTATAACACAGCCCCATGGTGGTATTATGCTCCCCCACAGTAGTATTATGCACCCCCATAGCAGTATAATGCACCCCCATAGAAGTACAATGAACACCCTTAGGAGTAAAATGCACCCCCATAGCAGTATAATGCACTCCCAGTAGTATAATGCACCCCCATAGTAGTTTAATGCACCCCCACAGTAGTATTATGCACCCCCATAGCAGTATAATGCCCCCTCATAGCAGTATAATCTACCCCCACAGTAGTATTGTGCACCCTCATAGCAGTATAATGCACCCCCATAGGAGTTTAATGCACCCCCATAGCAGTATAATGCACTTCCAGTAGTATAATGCACCCCCATAGTAGTATATTGCACCCCCACAGCAACATAGTGCGGCTTCAGAAAAAAAATTCTCCTTACCTGGCCAAGGTCTAGCAGTGTCCTCTGCTAGATTTGTCTGAGGAGTAGACCGTCGTTCTGGCGAATGAGAGAGGCATCATAGGCTGGTGACGTGCGTGCTGATGTCAGCTGCCGGCCTGTGATTGGCTGGCGGCTGTTAACTGTTGCAGTATGGGAGGAATCTCCCACACGGCAACAGATTGTGACTGAATGTGCGTCTGAGAACGATCGTTCGCTGGCCCAAGAAGATGCCCCATAAATACCCCCATATGCTGCTGCACAAGGGTTAGTGTTGCCCCATAAGATGCTCCATAAATATCCCCCATATGCTGCTGCACAAGGGTTACTGCTGCCCCGTAGGATGGTCCATAAATACCCCCATATACTGCTGCAAAAGGGTTAATGCTGCCCCGTAAGGTGCTCTATTAAAACCTCCCATATGCTGCTGCACAGTGGTTAATGCTGCCCCATAAGATGCTTCATAAATACCCTTTATTTGCTGCTGCCGCAATTAAAAAAAAAAATGACATACTCACCTCTCCGTCGCTGGTGGCCAGGTACCGGTGTCTTGAGCCCCCCGGCACTGGACCCGTTCCATCGCCGTCCACCGCTGTGTCTCCCAGGTCTCTGCAGTCACAGCAGGAGGACCTGGAGACACAGCAGTGCACATTGATGGAACAGGAACAGGTGAATATTGCTCTGCCCCCATCATACTCACCCCCTCCTGGCGCACGGTATGCTCTGCAGCCCCTGCTTCTCCAGCAGTCGTCTTCTTCCTGCGCTCAGCAATCACGTGGTACTGCTCATTACACTCATGAACATGCGCATATTCATGAGTTTAATGAGCGGTACCACGTGACTGCTGAAAGCAGGAAGAATACGACTGCTGGAGAAGCAGGGGCTGCAGAGACGTGCCAGGAGGGGTGAGTATGGTCTCTGACACCCCCGCTCCCCCTCCCCTGCCCACGCCCCGGTATATGACTCGCATATAAGCCGAGAGGGGGACTTTCAGCCCCAAAAAATGGGCTGATAATCTCGGCTTATACACGAGTATTTACGATAAATACATTTTTTTATTATTATTTTTACCTAACTAAGGTGGTGATAAAAGGGGGGGTTGATTTACCATTTTTTTTTTTTCATTTTGATCGCTGTGTTAGACCCTATCACAATGATCAAAATGAACCAATAGGAAAAATTTCCTATTGTTGCCGGGTGCTGGCTGGCAGATCTCGGCGGGCGCACTGTGCATGTGCCTGACATTTTCTTCCCGAAAGATGACGCTGACGGCCGGGGGACATCACTGGGAAAGCAGGAGGGACAGGAGGACATCGGAGGTACTGGGGGACGCAATTTCTCTTTCATGTGATGTGCTAGATCACATCAGAAGAGAGAGAAATTAAATAGGAAATCTGACTTTTTTTTTGCGGTTTTTCGGTGAATAACAATGATCGCAATACTGGGGTCAGTAGAAACTGACCTGAATCATGTTCTCTGGGGTCTTAGCTACCTCCGGGTAGCAAAGACCCCGGAGAATTTCCAACACTAGGGGCCGCTGAGGAATAAGTACCCTTAACTGCCGCCATTAAAAAGCGTATTGGTGGTACTTAAAGGGCTAAGATCCTGTATTGTTATTGTCTAGATGGAATTTAATCTCAGACCTGGCCACATAACGGAATATACAAGTATTCTATGAAATTGTAATCTCCTTCCCAATTGATGTCATCCATGGCACAAAACACATCACTATTATGTAAATCAATACTGAAGTAAAATCATTTTGTGGATGTGGCTGCAGCCGTGTGCAGCTCTGTGGCAATATCCTACAAAAGAAATACTGATGCATGCTGCGCTCATGGGGACTAGGACAGTAATGTACCTATTAGTCAGTGTGCAGTGGACTGAAATTGCATTCCTCCAAACTGGGGCTTCGACTACATTCAGATGAACTGACCTCTGAATTATAACATTCATTTAACAACATTAGGTCTTTGGCCTAATTCAGACGTCTGATGTATGAGAGTTAATAAAGAATGTAAGCTCAAAAATTCAATAGAAGTTTAGGGGAGCATTACTAAACCAATCATATATAAAAATACAACCTTTATTGAAGCTTATCTAAAAACAAGACAATCACACAGAGCAACCAACAAATAACCGTGTCACCTATTATGGCCCTACACTGGGGCCCTGATAGCAGCTACCTAACAGCGGAGGATGGCACCCTATACACAGTCGAGATTGGCGACCCCGCTCCACGATGGCTGACCCTATTACTCCTGTAAAACCCTGGACTGACCCTATTACTCCTGTATAACCCTGGACTGGTGCCACAAGCAGTCACTCATTTAACCAGGAAAGGAGTGTACAGGTGCTGCCGATATAAATAGGTCAATAGGCAACAATATAAAGGTGCAAAAGAAGTGCTGTAAACACAAGACATAAAGTGACACGTGCAAACAATTAACTACCTGACTAAACTGTTCCCTGTGACTGAACACCTTCCTGTCAGCGGAGGTTGGCACCCTACTGTTCAGCGGAAAGGCGGCGCCCCCGCTCTATCCCTTAAATCCCTGATATAATTGTTAAATCCAATAAGGATAGCACAAACTGAATAACCAGAAGGTACAATTTCACCCATTGGTCCATTATTGACCCATATACGAGAAAATATAAATCATATTGATAACAGTAAAGGGTACTCAAAGTTAGTAGTTGATGACTTGAAACCTCAACACGTTTCTCCTATTCGGATCATCAGGAGGTAGATAATCAGATGCTGATATATGATCCCCATTCTAGTATACAGTATATGATGTACATGATCCCCATCGTGGTATATATGAATCCCCATCCTGGTATATATACCCACCCTATACTGGTATATATAGCTCCCATCCTGGTATATATGGCCCCCATCACACTGTGTACAGTAACAAATTAACAATTCTACATACCTTACCTGCACTACCCCTCAGTGTGGCGTCCTCTTCTGATGCCGGCAACATAATTGAAAATGTTAGCATCGCAGCGCCCCCACATGCCGACGTCAGCTACCGGAATATTTACTGCTTAACAAAAATGAATTTTCACTGCTGCCCACCCCCATAGTACCGGCATGGGGACCAGTGAATATTCATTTTCTTTAATAACGGACACACGTCCCTGCGCCCATAGTCCTGCCCACCTCTAGGTGCTGGCTTCAGTTTAGAGAGGTTGGTGCGTTTATGGGCCATGGGGAGCAGTGCATTTTCATCCTCTTTAATAACGGCCACACTTGTTAGCCCCAGTGCTGCTCCTGCTTCCTGTACACTTTACTCCAAAATTTTTGGGGAAAAAAGTGCATCTTGTAGTCTGCAAAATACAGTATAATGTACAGCAGAGCATTTATTATCCCATATATCATTAATACTAATAGGTGAAATATATCCTTTGTACAAACTTGGAGTCAGTTAATATTAAAATGTTTTATTTCCCATTCATAATTTATATAAGTGCAAGGATTACAATATGGTGCAGTTAGGAACAGTTCTTCTCAGCATTACAATTCAGCAATTATTAGTAAGCAGCACTTAAGCCTGGCTGCCACGATGTCACACAGCTATGATCAGGGTTGAAAATCACTTATCATGAGAGGGTGAGGTCACACTCACTAGTGATGTCACATTGGCATTCTAGAACCTCCTAAGGACATACAATCACTGAGCACAGTGACTTCAGTGCCATTTTGTGAGTTTATGCTTTCGCTAAGACATCACTTTGGTTTTGGAAAAGCTCTCTAGATTATTTTACATATCTAGTCTTTTTTCCATTGTTTACTTTTAATCTTTAATTTTTGCACAATAATATCGGTGCCACCAGAGAATTGAGTTCTCAAATACTCCATCATCCCAGCCTTCTTAAACTAGGCCATGAGTTCCCAAGAGCTAAGACAGCTGATTGAGGACAATGAAGCATGGTTAAGTCGACCAGAAAATGAAGGTAAGTGAAATACTTGGGGTAGAAAATCAATATTCCCCTCATATCTGAGCCTTCCTGGGTGCAGTTATCCATGGGGTTTGCTGGGTAATATTTCAGGGCATTTTCCATTTTCAATCCTTATAACTTTTGGGCAAATTTACAATCTGTCCAGATCCAATCGTTCTTTGTGATGTCAATTTTAGTTAAAGCTCCCATATCTGTTAACCACATCATAACATTAGAGCCCACCCATATGTGTAAAAACATATTTGCTAACTAAATTTTATTATTATTATAGGTCAGGCAACAATTGTCCACAGACTGAGGTCATCTCAAAAGCATCAGGGAAGACATTCTGAAACTGATGGCCAACAAAGTTTCAGCAACTCTGGCACTGAGAGAAGAGGGAGATGTGCCAGAGCTCCTCCACATGATAGGGGACAAGAAATAAGAACAGATAGAAGTAGGTCTCCACTAAGTCGTGCCCCTATAGAACCTTTAAGACCCACAGGATCTTCAGCTACCACCACTGCATTCGAATTCCAACTGCCAGATACCATCCTGGAGACTCGCACTTCCAGGGAAGCTCCAGAAAGAACAGGAGCGAGCTGCAGAAATGATGGCAGACAAGCAAGTGAATCCACAACTGCCAGAACAGAATTTGCATTCGGTCCACCAAATTCCATCTCACCTAACCGCAGACTGATGCAGTGTCGAGCTATTCTGAGCATGCTCATTCAGCTGCAGCGAATGAGAAGACCAATGCCTCAGGTGCATCCACAAGAACCACCTGCACAAAATTCACCTTTTCAGGAACGATGTCATTCTCAGCCCAGCACAACTCTGCAAATTGACACTTTGCGAATGAGGACTATAACATCTCAGGAGGACATTGGATCATGTGTCATCTGTATTACAGAGTTTGAGATTGGGGAGCAGGTCACAGTGCTCCCGTGCAACCACAACTACCATCGTTGTTGCATCTTGACTTGGCTCCAGTCCAATTCTAGGTGTCCTCTGTGTCGTAACAACTGCTTCATGTAAAGCACCAAAGTTACATTGTAAAACTACTAGAAGGACATGAAGATCAGGGAGTTGTTACCTGCGCAGATCCAGCACTAGGCCCTGCTCTAAACTCCAGTGGCATCCACTCTTTAATGTAACCCACGCCAAGTATCATATGTAATCTGATGGGTTCCTTTGAAATCACTCAAAGCCTTTTAAGGTCAACCAGACCGCTATGTATTGTATGTGTAATAGGAGGTTACTGTTTTTTTTTTATTTTTCAATAAATCTTGCTGTTACGTGCCTCTAAATATATCTATACTCTTATTTTAGCAGTAATTTCCTTTTATCATGCGGTTAGCAGCACTTTCTCTTTGCTAACTGTAACACTGATGCTTCCATCCATTGCTTCCACTCCCCAGAGTTTCCTGTGCTGTATTACTACAAGTTCCATCATGCTTTGCACTGGCAGTAAGCCAGCACCAATCACACGTATTCATAACTCCACTCAAACACCTTCCTCCTCTATCTTCAATCTGCATCTCACTATTACCAGTGACACAGTCCAAGCACCTGCTGCTGATGAGAGTGGGAGTAAGCAAGAGGCAGCTAGGCCGTGGTGGGCAGGGAGGCAGGTGCCCCCCGAGCCACAACCCCCAGCAGCTGTACAGGGCCCACCAGCCACCTGCATCTTGAAGAGAGCATAACAGACATGGCCATGCACAGCGAACTGCGCCATGTCTGCTGTACTGTAATGTGGCCGGGTCAGCACACTGACACATTTACTGGTGCAGTGCAGAATCACAGTACCATAGACACGGCCCTGGACGAACGGAGAGGAGGGGCACCGGCACACTATGGGGCCTGGAAGTCAGGGGAGCTCTGTACCAGCGTTGGCACCAGAAGCTGTCACTGGGCCCCCCACGTGCGGTGAATGGGAGAGGTGAGTATTTAAAGAAAATAATGTATGGAGCACTACATGGGGCCCATTATATTGTATGGAAAAATGTATTTGGCCCATTATTATATTGTATGGAGCAGTGTATGGGGCTCATTACACTATATGGAGCAATTTGTGGCAACATT